>NC_086447.1:211150994-211360994 GCF_028390025.1 Pseudophryne corroboree
ACAGCTGTGAAAGTGAGTCGCATGCCAATGAAATTGTACTATACCCCATATAACCGACCAGAACAATACATCAAGTCATAGGGGCCTATTTATCACCATCCGCATCCAGGATGCGGATCACAGGTGATAAAATCGCCAAAAACTCGCACTGCGATAATTGATTACATCGTAGGGATGTATCAATTATCGCATGCAGGAACAGAATTTGCGGTCAAGCTCTGTCCCTGCCATGCCTCTTTGCAGCGTCATCGGGATATTTTTTTCGACCCCCTCGTTGCGACTACCCCCGCGCATGTCCTGCTGCGCATGCGCCGCCCCCGCCGACATCACCGCTACCGCTGCTACCGCCGCCGTCCGATTGACCCCCTTGTTGCTACTACCCCCGTGCACCACGGACACCCCCCTAGCAGGATAATATTACTCACCTGTCCAGGGAGCCGGTCCGCGCAGCTTCAGGAGGCTGCCGGGCGCCGGGTCCTTCTCCTGCGCTGTGCTGTAAAGTGTGCTGCAGTTTTGCAGCATATGGAGGACCCGGCTCCCGGCAGCGCTCACCGGAGCAGCGGACACCGGCTCCCTGGACAGGTGAGTATGTTTTTTTTTTTTTTACTTTTCTTATTTTATCTTTAGACTGTGATCAGCTTGTGTGTCCATCGGATACACATAGCTGATCACTCTGCCGGGTCCCCGCTCAGCTTTCTCTGCCAGGGGCAGAGAAAGCTGGGCAAAAGGGTGCTTATCGCAGTGCTGCCCTGTGAACTCGCCAGCCTGAGCTGGAGAGATTATCACAGGGCACACTGCGGTATTTTTTCACGTTTTTTTTTTTTTTTTGTATGGGGAATGCGATGTGAGTCACTAAAAAAAAGTGAATTTAAGGGTTTGGAGCAGTTTTTCATGAAAACTGCTCCAAATGCCCATTAATACATTCAGGTGATACTAATATAATGTGAAAAGGGTGTGAAAGCACCCTTTTTCACATTATTTTAGTAAAAATAATGGATAATAAATAGACCCAATAGTCTGTATATACAGTACATTATACATATGTTACATTATACTGCACAGGGCTATGGTGTAATTTCTAACGTGCACTGCTGGTACATTTTTATGTATGCACTAGCAGCATTATATATATATATATATATATATAATTACCAGTTATTTATATAGCGCACACTTATTCCGCAGCGCTTTACAGAGAATATTTGACCATTCACATCAGTCCCTGGCCAGTGGAGCTGACAGTCTAAGAGGCTAATTCAGACCTGATCGCTGCTGTATGTGTTCGCACAGAAGCGATCAGGCATGAACTGCGCAGTGCGCCGGCGCATGGCAGACAGCCAATGGCCATCTTAGCCCTGTGATCACCTCTGCCTGATTGACAGGCAGAGGCGGTCGCTGCGAGGGAGGGGGCAGTCCGGGTAATGCAGACGTGCCCGGACCGTTGGAGGGGTGGGCTGTAGCAGCCGCGTGACATCACACGCAGACGCTGTGTCGAGTAGCTCCCTGCCAGCGCGCAGGAGCTGCGCTGGCTGGGAGCTACTCTTCCAGTACAAAAGCATCGCTGTTGAGCGATGCTTTTGTACTTGTGCGGGTCTTTCAGCCCTGACATGCGGGGCGGACTAACACATCTATGATCAGGTCTGAATCACCCCCTATATTCCCTACTACATGTACACGCACACACATTCACACTAGGGTTAATTTTATTGGAAGACAATTAACCTAACAGTATATTTTTGGAATGTGGGAGGAAACCGGAGTACCCAGCGGAAACCCACGCAAGTACAGGGATAATATACAAACTCCACACAGTTAGGGCCATGGTGGGAATCGAACCCATGACCTCAGTGCTGTGAGGCAGTAATGCTAACCATTACACCATAGGGATCATTCATTGTGCCTTATAACTAATGCATGGAAATGGCACTGATGATCCCATTTCAATGTACTGTATGTGTCTCTGAAGACTGCAACTGTATCCAAATCAGAATCAGACCCTATTAGGATGAATCCAGCTCCCTCAACAGACCCCATCCCCACAACAGCCCCTCTCCCCATTAGGGCTGCTTTCATAAATTTCCTGGACTGGTTTTCCATCCCAGTCCACTCCTGGATACAGTACATTGGGGGATGTGATTTGACTCAAGGAGCATAGATATAAAATAAACCTTAAAATCTGTAGGTCGGGGGGCGTGGCTTGGCTGGCAAGTGAAGTGGATGTGCCTTTCCCCAGCTCTCCCTGAACTGGCACATATAAGGCCTCTTAACCCTCTTTATCCGCACCTTCAAACGGTCAGAAGGTACCCCAGAGATCCCCCTTATCTTGCTACAGGTGCCTGAGGAACCCGCGGAGTCGGGGAGCGCTTTTAAGCGCTCCTGCGGACTGTAGCCTTCCTCCCCAGATGGAAGCCGGGGCCTGGAGTAGGTGCAGCATCCGAAGATGACCTCCCGCTGCACACAGGCTTTTTAGCAAGACCTTGCCGCTCTCCCTGCACCCAACGAGACTCACCAGAGGAGGGGAGGGACGGACCTCTATGCAGCGGTGAGTTTGCTCCATAGACGGAGCTTAGCCTGCGACCGCCGCGCCAGCTGCCCGTACGGAGCTGCTGGGACGCCCACGAGCCGGCCGCCTCTCTCCTGCAGCCCCGAGGCGCGGTGAATCCCTCCGCCCGAACCGCCCGGCCGCCTCGGAGGCGACACATTCACCCCTCACCTTCCACGCTCTACAGACCCCAGGGCTCCCCCTACCCTTGGACGCGCAGCCCTGGAAGACCACGAGGTGACCAGGGATCACTGCCTTACCTGACACACCGTCTCTTGCATAGAGGCGCACTCCTTCCTCACCACAGTGCTCACACATATATGCCAGTGGGGCTCAGCTGCTTCTCTGCCACGAGAGTTGGATCCACAGAGCTGAAGGGGGCCTTAATACCCCCCTGCAGGTTGCGGCCTAGTTCCCCCCTTGAAGCCGGGGACTCCATTTCCACACAACATCCGTCAGGCATTGTGACACACCAAACTACAGGTCCCAAGCTATAGCTCACTCAGAAGGCTCCCCCTAGTGATTACTTTGGGGTAATTTACTGGAGAAGTATACCTCTGCTTACACAAGAGAAATTATATAACAGCTTCTCAGTCTCTCAGAGTCTATAACGCTATAAGATATGCACCTAAACCGGCTGCCGTGGCCACCGATGCCGTAATGTGCTGCTGATGCCAACCCATAGGGAGCCACGCCGCTGAAAGCACTCTTGTGCAAATCATGTAACCGTACTCCACCTCGTCAACTTGATCTCAAGGAAATTAAGCTTCTCGATGCTGATTGAGTGATGCCCAAGAACAAGAAATCTTCTCAGAAGACCGGCAAACCAACTCCTCGGGGGAACATGTCGCAATCTGCAATGAGGCCCTTTTTACAACCTACCTCGCCTGCTCCAACAGACAACCCTCCTGCAGCAACCTCCCCCACTCTCCCGCAGGCCCCTCACCCGTCTTCCCCAAGCGCAGATACACCACATGCTAGCTCCCCGGGAGGCAAGGATCTGCAAGACATATTAGCCTATATGAAAAATCTTCCCACTAAACAAGACCTGCAAGACACAGTGAGACGTGAACTGGCCGCTATGAGACAGGATATTTCTCACATCTCTGATCGGGTGTTGAGCTTGGAGGACCACCAAACTTCCTCTGACACTTTCCTAAAATCATTGACGACCGTCATCGAAACCCAATCATCGGAGATCCGCTCCCTCCAAACGCGGTTAACAGATTTGGATAACAGGGGGAGGAGAAACAATATCCGTGTGCGAGGTCTACCGGAGGAAGTCCCTCAAACAGGCCTGATCGACGCTCTTACAAAGATCTTCAACGAGATCCTAGGCAACGACCCCAATGATACCAACACTTTCGATAGGGCTTATCGCGCCCTGAAACCAAGAGGTCTCTCCGCAGACAGACCACGTGATGTCATATGCAGGTTGCATTATTTCTCCCAAAAAGAGGATATCATGCGCAAAGTCCGCCAACTTGATGGAGTGGACTTCAACGGTTCTGCGATCCAAATCTACCAAGACTTGTCCTGGCATACACTGCAACAGCGGAAGGCCCTCAAGCCCCTAACGGATGAACTCCGCAAACGCCAATTGAAATACCGGTGGGGCTTTCCCTTTAATCTCCAGGTCTCCTCATCCGGGAAAACCCACACCCTCAACTCCTACTCGGATCTCTCAGAGTTCTGTATGGGACTTGGCGTACCAAAACCTGACTTACGCGATTGGGACTTCCCTATCCCAGAGCTACCACCTCTCCAACCCCTGAATACAGGATCAGCTTGGCAAGTGGTGCGAAAGGCTGGGGGGAAGAGCACCAATGGATCCCCCTCCAATAAGGATTCAAGGGTTACCTGACCGATTACCTGAGATTTCTTGTTTGTTTTAGCTCTACTTAAAAAGTTTCTATAGGTTGCAGCGTGACACCATTCTCAGGTTACAACGTGATACCATTTCACACTTCTGAAGAACCTCCAAGTGAACCCACGCTGTTACTGAGGCTCCGTCCTCACCCCCCCAATATGTCTTGGGCCGTTGATTATTGCTATTTCCTGTTCTATTATTATGAGATTTCTTGCATCCTACTATTCAAAGATTTCTCTATGTTGATGAGGTTTAAGGTTCACAGTTTATTGCGTACAATTAGTTAAATCTATACATGTATACTGTTTAATGCATTACTTTTTCTCATTATCATTATGCCTTTGTCGGTGGCTCCCTCACCCGCCCCATACTCGCCCCTGGCTGTTTGGCCTCTTGGGTTCCCGATCCTTAGTTGGATCGGTTACTCCATTGCGGGTTTTTTGAATGTTATTATTGTTTTTTCTCCATGTTCTGTCCCTCTCTTTTTCCTCCCTACTTCTCCCCCTTTTCTTTTATTGACCATTCTGGATCCACTGTCCTCCATTATAACACATATCTCCTATGACGTCTACCGGCAAAATTAAAGTCGCATCGGTCAACGCGAAAGGTCTCAATGTACCGGAGAAAAGATCATCCCTTTTGAGGTCCCTTTGGGCTGATAGAGTAGATGTTGCACTGGTCCAGGAGACGCATTTTAAAATTTCAGCTAAAAACATTCCCCTGACTAACTACCGTTACCCCCAGGCCTTTTATAATAATAACCCAGACTCTAAATCAAAGGGTGTGGCGATAGTGTTCTCCAGGACTCTCCAGCTGTCAGACATATCAGTCCATAAGCTGATCCCGGGTCGACTCCTGATGGTTCGTTGTAAAATATGCACTTGCCCATACACATTTATCGCACTTTACGCCCCAAACAAGGACCAGGTTCCATTTTTCCGCACCGCACTCTCCCAAATAGAACCATTCCTTTCAGGAGTGACTGTTCTAGGAGGCGATCTGAACTGGATAATGGACCCATCCTTAGATTCATCTTCTAACGCTCCCCGGACTTCCCAGCGTCGATACCGACAGGTTAGACGACTGTTTCACGACCTCCAGCTGGCTGACTCCTGGCGGATTCTTCATCCCTCGGATAGAGACTACTCCTTCTATTCCTCCCCACACAATGCTTACTCTCGCCTCGATTATTTATTTCTGAGTCATAGGCATCTCCCCTTATTAATAGACTCCTCCATAGGTTCGATAACCTGGTCTGACCATGCTCCAGTACATATGATGCTTTCGACCCCCCAGACTACCCCAGGTCAATGGACCTGGCGTCTTAATGAGTCATTGCTGCAAGACCAATACTGCAAGGGTGAAATAGAAAAAGCTCTGGCTGAATTCTTCTCCATAAACGACACCGACGATGTCTCAAAGATTATCCTGTGGGAAGCGCATAAATGCACCATACGAGGTAAGCTCATACAGTTGGGGACATTTATGAAGAAGCAGAGGTCAGCACTAATCACCAAACTATCAGACCGACTCCACCATCTTGAGTCCCTGCACAAAGCGACTCTGTCGGAGACTGATTACTTAGAACTACTAGATACACGGGCCCAACTAAAGAAACCCTTACTGATAATATCCAACTTTCAGTCCGTAAATGCAACTCCAAATATTACCAGTGGGGTAATAAACCTGGTCGCCTCCTGGCCCAGGCTCTCAAGGCCCAACGCTCCTCCTTGCATATTAACAATGTAAAAGATCTCGGGAATACCCTCCGATTTAAAACCCCAGAAATTGCGGCATGCTTCAAACAGTATTACTCCCTTTTATATAACTTAGAGAACCGACCTGATGGCACCGCCTCCCCTTATGACTTTTTACAGGCGAAGACATATCTAGAAAAAGTGTCCTATCACCTTCAGATAGGGAAGCTCTGGAACTACCTTTTACCCAACAAGAACTGGAGACTGCCCTGACCATGACACCATCTGGTAAGAGCCCAGGGCCGGACGGCTTCACCCTCACCTACTATAAACAATTCAAAGACCTCACATCCCTCTATCTTCTTCAAGCCTTTAATTCAATTTCCGCAGAAACCCACTTCTCCAGCCAGTCCCTGGAGGCACACATTTCTGTCTTGCCCAAGCCCGGTAAGGACCCCTCGGTGTGTTCCAGCTATAGGCCCATATCTCTCCTAAACGTCGATGTCAAGCTTTTCGCAAAACTAATGGCAAATAGACTGAACGTATTCCTGCCTTCCCTAATCCATAACGACCAGGTGGGTTTTGTCCCGAACCGCGAGGCAAAGGACAATACCACCAAGGTACTGAGCCTGATTCATATCGCATCCCAGGGTGGTCCACCCACAGTGCTGCTATCCACCGACGCCGAAAAGGCTTTTGATAGGGTCGGTTGGGGTTTTATGAGGTCTGTGCTGGAGCATATTGGACTGGATCCCCGGACGCTTGATAGAATAATGGGACTTTATAGATCACCCACAGCTCGGGTCCGAGTAAACGGATCTTTATCCGACACCTTTCCCATAAATAACGGGACACGACAGGGCTGCCCACTATCCCCTCTACTCTTTGTCCTCTGTATCGAAACTCTTGCTAGAGCTATTAGGGCCAATGATAGCATTATGGGCCTGAGGATTGGTGATACAGAGCACAAACTTTCCCTGTTTGCTGACGATCTACTAGCCACAATAACACACCCGGTTTCCTCCCTCCCTCACCTTATGCAGGAGCTTTCCCATTTCGGAACACTCTCCAACTTTAAGATCAACATGTCCAAATCATGCGCCCTGAACATCTCCACCCCCCCGACACAATAGCCAAACTTAAGCGATCCTTCCCCTTCACCTGGAATGCCTCCCACTTGTCCTACTTGGGAATACAGCTGCCAAACGACCTGTCTTGTTTATACACTTTAAATTTCGCCCCCCTCCTTCGAACACTCAGGGCTGACTATAGCAGATGGTACCTCAAACCACTCTCTTGGCTGGGGAGGGTGAATGTTGTAAAGATGAATACTCTCCCCAAACTACTCTACAAACTACAGGCCCTCCCCATACGGATCCCAGACTCCTGGTTCAGGTCCATCCAACTCTTGATACAACAATTTATCTGGTCTCGGAGACGGACAAGAATCAGCCGATCCATTATGGTCCGCTCCACCCGAAGCGGTGGTTTCCAGTTACCTGATATTAGAGGCTACTATTGGGCAATATTGCTCAATAGGGTTCTGGATTGGACGAGGAGTCGAGGCACAAAGCAATGGGTGGCTATAGAGGGGCTATACATGCAACAATTCCCAGAGATCTTTCCCTGGCTCCCCTCCTTACCCAAGCCCCCCTCCCCTCACCCAACTATCACCACGACCCTTTCCTTTTGGAAAAAAGCACGCAGCTGGCCCTTCCTCTCTTCCGATTTTGGCCCACTGACCTCTTTTCTAGCTAACCCCGACTTCCAACCCGGCTTAATACCCTCCCATTTTCGTGACTGGGCCCTCGAGGGTCTCTTTAGGGTAGGCCAGCTGGCAGTTTCCTCAGGAGTTAAACAATTCTCGGAAATACGATCAAAATGGGAAATCCCACAACATGACTTCTGGAAATACCTACAGCTTAGACACTTCCTACACTCTGAGCGTAGATATCTCCAGGCCTCACGAGAATTAACACAGTTTGAGAGACTGTGCATCGCTACATGTCCCCCTCAACACACCATCTCCTCACTTTACAGACTATTGCAGACTCCAGGCGCTCAGAAGCCCACACCCTTCCAGCTGGCCTGGGAAAGGGATCTCGGGATTCCCCTAACAGACAAAGACTGGCGGATGATATTCCTCAAATCCCATAAAAGCTCAGTATGTATACAAGTTAGGGAAACTCAATATAAACTCTTAATGAGATGGTGCAGACACCCCTCTCTCCTCCACTTCATGTATCCTGGAGTGACGGACAGATGTTGGAGATGTCTTAACGCTACAGGCTCCCTAATGCACATCTGGTTGAACTGTCCCCTACTAAAACCATTCTGGGCTGATGTTGTGTCCATCTCTCAAGACATACTTCATGCTCCCGTCCCCACAGACCCAGCCTTTTGGTTGCTTTCCCACTCCTCAATCTCACTGGCTCAGCATAAAACATCACTACTCCGCCACCTGTCTAACGCTGCGCGGGCAGTCATCCCCACACTATGGAGATCTCAACTCCCACCCACAAGGAAACTATGGTTTACTAGAATTAGTTATTATATGAATATGGAAAACATCCTCCTGGTCTCCAGGGACACACTCTCGGAGTTCATGACCACATGGATGCCCTGGATAGATTACATGTCCTCCAAAGACTACAAAGACTACGTCTATGCTACCAAATGACTTAACCACGCAGCTGATCGAATAGAGAGATTGCACCGCACCTCCTCCCCAATTCGAAAGCCCCCCCCAGTTTGGTCACACTATGGGGGTCATCGCGAGTTGTTCGCTCGCAAGCTGCTTTTAGCAGCTTTGCACACGCTAAGCTGCCGCCTACTGGGAGTGAATCTTAGCTTATCAAAATTGCCAACGAAAGATTAGCAGAATTGTGAATAGACACTTCTTAGCAGTTTCTGAGTAGCTCCACACTTACTCGGCATCTGCGATCAGTTCAGTGCTTGTCATTCCTGGTTTGACGTCACAAACACACCCAGCGTTCGCCCAGACACTCCTCCGTTTCTCCAGCCACTCCCGCGTTTTTCCCAGAAACGGTAGCGTTTTTTTGCACACACCCATAAAACGGCCAGTTTCCGCCCAGAAACACCCACTTCCTGTCAATCACATTACGATCACCAGAACGAAGAAAAAACCTCGTAATGCCGTGAGTAAAAAAACCTAACTGCATAGCAAATTTACTTGGCGCAGTCGCACTGCGGACATTGCGCATGCGCATTAGCGACTAATCGCTCCGTTGCGAGAAAAAAATAACGAGCGAACAACTCGGAATGACCCCCTATGTTCTTTCCCTCCTATTTCTTTCACTTCATTCTTCTCTCTTTTCTATGACTTCTCCACAATGTTACTTAAGATACCACGATTACATTATTGTATGGATAGATAGCGAACGGACACCAAATGGATATTATAGAATCACCTACTAATGCCAGTACCTGTACCAACCCCCCAGCGCTGGGGGCGATACGCTACCCTACTCTTTAATGCTATGATGTAATAGACCTTCATTGTATGTCCTGATGATTTCCTTCTTTTTCTGTCAAAATGTGATGTAATCCTTACATTGTCCTAAATAAAAACAGATTATACAAAAAATAATAATCTGTAGGTCAGTCTAGAAAAGATCTATTTCAGCCACTATAAATAAATAGCCCTTTACATGTGTTCAAGTAGACATTCTCCCTTCTCAAATTATTGTACCTTCCTAATCTGTAAAATTAGCATGCATGGGATTTATTCCAAGGAGAAGATGCAAATAACCAACTGATTCTCAGAACAGACTTCTGGAAAAAGCCATATATATGGTAGGCCTGAAGTCAGTTCTGTCCCATTGAATTTGTAGAGGATGACATCTGCTTCTGATGACGCAGACTTATCACCTACAGACAGATAGTCTTGTCCTTGTCAGGAAAGCATTACACAGGCAGCCTTACTGGAACAGTGAGTCTAAGTCACTGTAATGCATAAACATACCTTGTGTTTAAACCTAACGAACAAGTAAGCCTCGTTCCCTCTGTGCCCTGTATGTTTACCGTTACATTACACAACTGCCCCCAGGACGTATGTGTGAGGTAGTACAAGTTTACAGAAAGCTGATACAGACAACAGGAGTGTTTTAGAGTAGGGATGGACATTTGAAGCCTAGCATTGAATAATTGCTGAGCTTTCGATATCAAATCACAAAATGCACTAGCTAGAAGACCTCACATCAAAACCATTCGATGGTATAACCATCGGTGGTTATATTTGGCACATGCACAGCAGTCATAGCATTGTGCATGCACCGTTTAGCTTAACTGTGAACACCACTTCCGGGTGTCCAGAACTGAAAACGAAAAGCCAGCCATCAGATGTGTATCGGAAAGATGCAACCATCGAATACCTGCAAATTGATGGTAATGTACTTCTATCAGATCAGAAACATTGATGGTTGCTAACCATCGGCTTTCAATGTCCATTCCTATATTAGTACTGTAACTCTGGATACAACATGGCATCATCAGGATATACCACCGCATTGCAATGAAGGACAGAACATCTCCGGGCCTAGGACTGAAGTCTCGACTACCCCCCCAGACACTTTTGCTCCCAGTGCGAGCGTAGCATCACTAAAATGGGCGTTGCTTCACAGGAAAAGACTGCCTTACACCCCAGTTTTTGACCGTGCAACAACGGACCTTGGCCACCACAGGAAAAAAAATCCACTATATTAAGCCCCACACAGTAATGCCTCTTGCACCATATTATGCCCACTGCGCCATATTATGCCACACACCGCAATGCCTGTGATACATTATGTTCTACAATAAAGCTTCTAATTACTTTTAAATTACCTGCTCGTTGCCACGGGTTTCATGCACTTGGTGCCATACTCGTTGCCAAGGGTTTCATGCGCTGAGTGTCATGCTCGTTGCCAGGGGTTTCATGCGCTGGGTGTCACGCTCATTGCCATGGGTTTCATGCACTGGGTATCATGGTCATTGCCAGGGGTTTCATGCGCTGGGTGTCATTCTCATTGTCAGAGGTTTCACGCGCTGGGGGTGTCATGCTTATGCCAGGGGTTTCATGCTCTGGGATTCATGCTCGTTGCTAAAGGTAATGCTCAATGCCAAGGGGGTGTATATATTTGCTGTCAGGCGCCAGACCACCAGCACAGATATCCTGCTGCCCCTCTTCCCTCTTACCTAGTACTCCGCGGAGTTTCGCGGAATGATGCAGTTGCATTGTGATGTCATGATGCAACCGCGTTATTCTGCAAAACTCCATCCCCTGAGCGGAGTACTGGGGAGGAGGTGGAGCACAATGCAGCCAGAAAGTGCCGCGGCGGGCGCTCCATGCGATCGCATGGCTCGCCCTGTCACAACAAACGGCACTACCTGCCATCCAGCCTTTGGCCTATGTTGGTGAACAATATTGTGAGCTGTGACATGGCCAAAATTGTGGAAATGAATGTTATTGAGGTTTATAATACTGTAGGAACAAAAAAAGGCAGATCCAAAACCAAAACCCGTGAGGGTGCTTTTGGCAAATCCAAAACATGAAGTTAAAACAGATCCAAAACCAAAACATGGAATTTGGCGCACAGCTCCCCGACCCCCTCTCCCCCTTTTTAAATCCTGTATTTGCCCCTGGAACTATACTAATTAAAATGACTTAAGTGCAGATGGGCAGAAATGTACCTGATATATTTTCAGGCAGGTTAAGTGTGAATGACTGCCGCATGGTATGCTGGCGGTCACAACACCGATGCCAGCTTCCCAATTCCTGAAATCCCAACAGGAGTGAGGTAAGTATGTTCTCTCCACCCCCTGAGCGGAGTACTGGGGAGTAGGTGGAGCTCTCCGCTCCCCTACCCCTTAACGCTCCCTTCCCACAGCCTGACTCTAACCTTCCCCTTAGTGCGTAACCCTAACCTTCCCCTGGTAGTGCCTAAACCTACCCCCCCCCCCTTCCTGAAGTTTAACCCTAACCGTCCTCCATTAGTGTCTAACCCAAACCCCCTCTCCCTGAAGCCTAACCCTAACCCGCCCCCCCCCTCCCCTGGGGGGCAGAAGAACATAACCTCTCCCCCTTACCCTAACCTGCCACTGTACTTACGCTTGGGATACCGACTGTAGGGATTCTGTCATCTATCATTCCATCGTCATTCTGACAGGTGTCGGTATTCCGACTGCCGGGATCCCGACAGCTGACATCTTAACTGCATCTCTTTCAGGCATATCATTTGCACCTAGTATAGGGCTGATAAAAGTGCACGCTGCTAATGACGACTGGAAGGAACCAAGTGTTCGGATATGGCTCACTGAAATGTGTACAACTTAATATTCTTTACCATGGGTACCATGCAAGACCACATATGTTCAATTTCCATTCAACTCTGCATCAGGCCCCCAATCTGTGACAGATTGGATCTAGTGCAAAACACAAGTTGTGTAACTGCACCACAGTATCTTATGACAGAAATCTGGTTCCGCAAAATAAATTCTGTAACTGCTCCTCAAATCCAGGCTCCATTTGCTTGGAACGTCTTCACTCTGGCCAACATGCCCACTCTGGCCTTTATTTATGCATAATGCTGCTTCAGTGCAAGCTGTATCTCTCACTGGAAACCTATGCACCATGATTCAAATCTAAGCACACTTGTGCAAAATGAGATGGCAAGCACAAAGCTGGGTATGCACATTTTGCGCTTCATAAAAGGCTGCCGCGATATGAAAATTAATTTCAGGCTCCTCCCTTCCTGGTGGAGGCAACTTCATTTCACAAGCTGTAAGGTGTTGTGGGCCCATTTATCATTAATCACATATTCAATGTGATCATATTCCAATAGGCGCGTGTATCAGCGGGATGTATTATGGAGCACCCGGGACAGAGAGCCAGTCCGTGCAATGTGCTTATTGTGGAAGCAGGACTACTGCACACGTGCAGTCCCGCTGACCACACACGCACAGCGGCCATTTCCGGTCAGGGTTCCAGATGTGTAGCCCATAGGCTACAGCGGGGGCCAATCTCTTGAATGCTTCGCATTCTAGAAATTGATAAATCTGGCAGCTCTGCATCCCCCATAGAAACCTACAGCGGCTGCAGCTGCCAGCGGGAATGGAGGGATCGCAGCAGGTATCGGCGAGGTCTGCTGCAGTCCCTCCTATATACATTCGGGTGATACTAAATGTTTGTGGCTAATCCCCAAAAACACCCGAAATAGCCGCAAATATTCTTTGATAAATGGGCCCCTCTGGCAGCTATTACAAAAATTTTGGTCTCTTAGAAGTTTTTTGCCCATGCCTTTCCAGTGTGATAGAAAAATGGGTCTCAGATAAGCAATCATCCTTGTACAAAGGCTGAGAAGCCAATGAGTTAAAATATTCATTGGATTTCAGAGATATTTACAGGGGGAGTGACTGTGCATTTATTGTCATGCTCCTATTGTCTGCATGAGTCATTCATTCTACCAGGATGTAAGCAGCTTTCTGCAAACCAAAGGTTATGATCACAGTTTTCTTCTTGCAAATGAGGTAATATATAGTTACATCATTATTCAACAGGCACTAATGGTGTGTGTGCTGTTCAGTATAGGTAATTCTACCAATGGGGATGGTCAACGTTAAGCTAAATTTAAATTAATTAAGATAATAAAGAAAACTGAAACAATCTTGAAGCTTGTTCACATTCAATCTATATTATTCTCAATACCTTCCCAGGATACTGAAAACATGTATGCTGGTCAGAATGAGGGGGTATGGCGGTATCAGCTCATGTCATGTGGATATATCTGTGCCCACCTACAGTTTTTGCAGGGTCTGGTGAATGCTGACAGTGGTATGTAGTTAAGTTGTCGGCAGTCGGGATCCCGATCTGAATGTTTGCTGCAGTAATGTAAGTTTCCTGATTGGTCCCCCGGCAATGACTTTCACATTTGCTCAGACTCTCCTTCATGTTAATTTAAGACAGACACACCCAATATATTAGTAGTTGAAGCCTGGCTATAAACCCATAAGCCAGACAAGTGCAAAACTAGACCAAGTGACTGACTTCCAAGAAACACCCTTCATACTGATGTTTCTGTACAAGGGTTCTTTCTAAGTACTCGTTGAGTTTATAATATAAAATTCACAGAAAAACTGTGTAGTAATTTTACAAAGCTTATAATAGCCAATTATCTGATCAAGTGACTATGACTCAACAATTCCACCTGTTTACATAAAATAGAGGAAAACGTGTTTATAAACATGCCTATTAGTACCTGGTTAGACTACACTGTAAGTCCTCTGTTTATCTACAACGTACAGTGGCATATTCAGGGGCTATGTCTGGAGGTGTCATTGAATGGGAGTGGGTGGGTTATCTTAGGGAATGATGCAGAGATGGAAATAAATCATTATATTGCTTAAAAGACACGCGCAAGGGAAAAAGGAAAGAGTTCTATGAAAAAACTATCAGTACTTACTTAAACCCACCCACGGCTTGCAGAAGATCTTGTGACCAGGTGTCTCCTTGGTCTACAAAGAGGTTATGGAAAAAAGGATAAGGGAGGTGCAACCTTTTCCATATCCATGTTGGTGAAGGGTTGCACATCCATTCTTAGTAGGAATGGTGCACCGCGCCCAGCAATAGCGCCACATGCAACAGTATCCCCATTATTGGTCTATAAAGTAGATGGAAAAGATGAGTCTTGTAATACAAGTTCCAAAGAAAGTTACATAGGTGTGTGTGTGAGGGGGGGGGGGGGGGCGGAAACACATGGGGGAGGGGTATTCTGAATGACACAGGGAGAAATTAGGCTGAGAGACATGGGGGGGAGGGTGAAGCTCAGTGACACAGGGAATGAGGCTGAGAGATACTTGGGGGGGGGGGCGGGGGGGGGGGGGGGGCATGAGGCTAAGAGATACAGGGGAAATTAGCCGGTTTGCTGGAGACGGAGAGACGGGGATGTAGCTGGAGATACATAGGCAAGGATAATGCTGGAGTGACCCAGACAGGAATGAGACTGGAGAGATGGGGGAGATGAGGCTGGAGATAAGGCAAGGATAAGGCTGGAGAGACACAGGGGGATAAGTATTTAATTGAGCAAAACATGTTGGCAGAGTGTTGCGGTGTTTGATAGTGATGTTAATTCACGTCTGTGCAGACTGACTCCCTTTGGAAGGAACACACACCGCCCACTGCTCTCCGTCCCGCTCAGGCAATGCGACACACGCTACAGGAGGAACAGACTCTCTCCACTGCAGGAGGAACTGTGTCATCAGTCTCCGCCTCACTGATGCTCCAGCACTAGAGGGTAAACACTAGAGGATGCGCACCCAGTGTAATGTATACACAGGAGACAAGGTACTGAAGGGGTCATTACAAGTTGATCGCTTGCTAGCTACTTTTTGCAGCGCTGCGATCAGATAGTCGCCGCCTATAGGGGAGTGTATTTTCGCTTTGCAAATGTGTGCGAAAGCCTGTGCAGCCGAGCTCTGCAAAAACATTTTGTGCAGTTTCTGAGTGGGTCTGAACTTATTCAGCCCTTGCGATCACTTCAGCCTGTCTGGTCCCGGAATTGACATCAGACACCCGCCCTGCAAACACTTGGACACGCCTGCGTTTTTCCAAACACTCCCAGAAAACGGTCAGCTGACACCCATAAACGCCTTCTTCCTGTCAATTTCCTTGCGATCCGCTGTGTGAATGGATTCTTCGTTAAATCCATCGCTCAGCAATGATCTCATCGCTGTGCTGTGAAAAATGGCAACGTGCAAACAGGTCGGAATGACCCCCTGGGTGCACTATACTCCAACAACCCCCCCCCCCCCAGCTTAAGACTGTCTCCGGTCACATATAAAAGAACATGACATTTTATCAAAACTTTTCAATAAAGTCATACCTGTAACCGAAAACATGGTTATGAGGCAAAAAACAGTAAGATCATATCAACATCATATATTCTAGTCCACATTCTTTCAAGAACACATTTAGCAGGTGTGATGACAGTCCCTTTGTTAACATGTCGGCAACATTGTCGTCACTTGCCACATATTCCACATTGATGGACTTATTCTCCACTAATTCACAAATGAAGTGATGTCTTATGGCAATATGCATAGACCATCCATAATGCTTGGTGCTAGAAGACAAATCTACTGCTCCTTTGTTATCACACGCAATGTTGGTGGTCTCACTGTGGGCCTAATTCAAAGTTGATCGCAGCAGCAAATTTGTTATCAGTCGGGCAAAACCATGTGCACTGCAGGTGTGGCAGATATAACATTTGCAGAGAGAGTTAGATTTGGGTGGGTTATTTTGTTTCTGTGCAGGGTAAATACTGGCTGCTTTATTTTTACACTGCAATTTAGATTTCAGTTTGAACACACCACACCCAAATCTCACTCTCTCTGCACATGTTATATTCCCCACCCCCCTTCCCCTGTGCAGTGCACATGGTTCTGCCCAACTGCTGACAAATTCTCTGCTACGATGAACTCTGAATTAGGCCCAGTGACAAAGAAGACCTAATTCACACATAGGGGGACATGTACTAAGCAGTGATAAAAGTAGAGAAGTGAGCCAGTGGAGAAGCTGCCCATGGCAACCAATCAGCTACTCTGTATACATTTATAGTATGCATATTCTAAATGTTATGTTAATGATGATTGGGTGCCATGGGCAGTTTCTCCACTGGCTCACTTCTCCACTTTTATCACTGCTTAGTACGTGTTCCCCATAGTCTCCTTTATCCATAGTGATTCCTTTGATGTTTCTGTAAGTGCCATATACTCCGCTTCTATAGTAGAAAGGGCAACTGTGGGTTGCTTCCTGCTCGCTCAGCTGATGGTTGTGCCTGCCAATGCAAACAGATACCCTGTGTAGCAATGACGGTCATCCTCATCCCCCAGTCGGCATCACAGAAAACTTTTAAGCTGGAATCTTTAGACTTTGTAAATCCCAACTTTAGTTAACTTATACCTTTAAGGTATCTTAAAATTATTTTAACTGCAGTCCGGTGTTGCCTCCTAGGATTGATTGCAACCTGACTTGCCCAACTTACTGCATGTGTGATGTCAGAACGAGTCACAATACTTGCGTACATTAATTACCAATACTTGGTTCAGTAACTGTGGGATTACTGTGCTGGTTTGGCCAGCAAACTCGCCTGACCTGAACCCCATAGAGAATCTATGGAGCATTGCCAAGAGAAAGATGAGACATGAGACCGAACAATGCAGAAGAGCTGAAGGCCGCTATTGAAGCATCCTGGTCTTCCATAACACCTCAGCAGTGCCACGGGCTGATAGAATCCATGCCACGCCGCATTGAGGCAGTAATTCATGCAAAAGGGGTCCAAACCAAGTACTGAGTACATATGCATGATTGTACTTTTCAGAGGGCCGACATTTCTGTATTTAAAATACTTTTTTTTATTGATTTTATGTAATAATCAAATTTTCTGAGATTTTGGATTTGGGTTTATCTTAAGCTGCAAGCCATAATCATCAAAATTATAACAAATAAAGGCTTGAAATATCTCACTTTGCATGTAATGAGTCTATATGATATATTAGTTTCACCTTTTAAGTTGAATTACTGAAATACTGTAAATGAACTTTTGCACGATATTCTAATTTTCCAAGTTTCGCCTGTATGTACATGTATAAAGCTTTTATGTCTCTCATCGCAAAGCTGTTTATTTCTTAACTTTTCATGTTGCAGTATAACCCGTCAGAATGAGCTGCCTGCTATATTTCCCCTGCTATACAGTAAGTAGTGTCATGTCCTTAACATGTTATCCTGCTCTGTCATGTCATATGCAGCTGCACAGTAAGCGCTGAGAGCCTACGTCAGGCCTCTCCGGCATTACCAGGGTTAAACTTACTCATTCCTCAGTCTGGCTCCCCATCTTGGACATTTTTATTTTCTACCCTATGGCTTTTTATTCCCCTGCTACTTTCCATCAATAAGCGGTGACACACTCTGTGTACATTGACAGCACAGTAATAGCATAGCATATAAATATCACAGCAATGGCAGGCTTCGCCCTTGCACACAGATAGATCAGCTGGCTGCAAGGAGAAAAAAAGGTGAAAGATGCTGCTTTTGTTTTTCTTCCAGACCAGTCAGATCCTGCACATTAGCAAGAGGAATACATACAAAGCTTCTGCGTTACATCACATTACTGAGGAGGAAGCACAGAAGAGACACGCTAAAGGACAGCAGCTGTCGTCTTTGTTATAATATTATCAAGACATTGGGCACTAGAGGAGTGGAATGTACAGCCATGGCGAGCTTATGGGGAAAATGTAGTCGGCTTCAGCTGGCACAGAGAATGAGATGAATACAAAAGGCAAAGAGAGTCATCTTTGCAAGGGAGCATCACAAGGAGGAGACAAAGGAAGGCACAGGAGGAGAATGGAGAGCAGAACTGCCAGCGACCGTGGATACTGATAACCTGAATATCAGTATCGGCTGCCTGGTTTCCACGCGGGAGGCAGCACTACATTCGTGGGCTCAATAATGCTGGACTGGGCTGTCAATACATTCCAATAAGTGATTTGATTTCTTCTGGCAATATCAGCTCTTGTGAGTACATCTACTTTCTGATAAGTGATCATCTATACACATAACCCAATGTATAGTCATTCTGGCTGCTAAGGATATTTTTGTTCAGTAAAGCTGTCTGACATGTAAGGTCATTCCAGGTGAATAATATGCCTTGTTCTGCCAAATGACAGAACTGACATGACTAGAGCATTGCCCTATGAATGACATGTTAGATCCATTATGGACAGAGTATACGACCTCAATAATAAGGAACTGCTAACTCTAAATGAATTATATTCTACTGACAGGAATCTAGCTATTGTCCAATAACAAGAATTGTTTCTTTTTTGGCTGCATGTAATCCTTATGTTTAATGAGTACAACTGCTCTGTGCTTCTTTGTTTCAGTGACTGAATCAGGAGGGATTGTTTCACAAAGAGCGAGACCTAAGGATGGCATAGGGGCCTTGGCCTTGTTAGACAAGTTGTGACATGGCAATCAACCAAGCTAGTGGTGTCTCAGGCTCAGACCTCACGCCTGCCTATGAGGAGTATGAGTGCAAGATTTGCTATAATTACTTTGACCTGGACAGAAGAGCCCCCAAGCTCCTGGAGTGTCTGCACACTTTCTGCCAAGAGTGCCTGAACACACTGCACCGCAGGGAGGACCGGCCATGGCGCCTCTCCTGCCCCATATGCCGACATCGCACCGTTGTGCCGGATTCCAGAGTGGATGCATTGCCTGTTAACACTAAGGTAGCTGAAGCTTTCCCTTTGTATGTACGACAGGATGACCCCTTTCCCCAGGACATTCTTCCTCCCGTCACTTACCATCAGTCGCAACGTGGGCTGCAATACCATCACGGGACAACAGGGAGCGCAGTGCTTCATGGTGCTACTGGACTACGGTATGCCTTACAATCTGGACAAGAAGTGACTTCGGCAACCGCCGCAGCTAGCAGAGGCACAGCATCCTTTTCAGCCTTAAACCAACCACAGCCAGCCAGTGCCCCACTGCCACGCAGAGGCTACGAAAGATGCCAGAGTTGCAAGAGAGCTGTGCTGACTGCAGGCTGCGTGTGTGTGGTGTTCTCATTTCTAGCCATGGTGGTGCTTTTGTTTGCTGGCCTAGTCTTTGTAAACAGATATAGTGGGGTCCCTGCGCCGTCCCTATCAGGACCAATCTGCCTATCAGTGGCTAGTGTGCTGGCCCTTTTTTCAGTAGTGGTTACATGGGTTATTTGTTGGCTGAAGTACAGGCCAGATCCTGCGGAGATAAGCAGGGGATCATCCGATCGGACTGACACATAAAACTGAGGATCCACTGAACAACATACCTTCCAACTGTCCTGATTTCTGCGGAACTGTACCAAATAGCGGCCATCAAAAGGGGAGGGTTTCATGCGAACATAGGAGGAACTTTTAACCAGAGTTGGGGTGAATAAGGGCAGAGGTTTGGGTAGGGCAGGGCTTTGGGTGGATCTTATTTTGTCCCGATTTTGCATATTTTAATGTTTGGAGGTATCTGATGACAATCTCCGTATTTGTGTCCAGCTGTGAACTCTGTATTTTATAGGAATTGTTTTATTCATCCCTCAGGCCCTCTGTTTATGAGTTCCTGTAGTCTGATCCATTAGCAATATTAGGAAGTTATTAGCTATAATACAGGAGAATGATGTTATATGAAAACTACCCTGTTTATAAATATAACGTATACATTTCCGTACCTTAATATATATTGTGTACACATCCTGAGGAAACCGTTTTCTTTGACAGTTAAAACTTTATTTTACTTTTGTATTTAAATTTAGTGCAGTAAACTGGACACACAGGAAAAGTCAATCTGAAAGTTCTAAAACCTTTGAATATGTTTATGTGAATATAGAAAAATGTGATTCATATGTCTCTTACGTACAATTTATCTTTAATAGGTGGTTACAAGGGATGTGTGATCTGAAAAGCAGTCTGATATTGGACTGTAACGTGTAGTAGGCATCTAGACTCTAAAATACAGTAGCCCAACTCTGGGTAATGACCATAGGTGTGCGCAGGGGGGGTGCCTGGTGCGCACAGGCACCCCCTAATGTCTGGCACCCCAATCTCAAATGCCTGATGCAGCGATCGCCAAGCAGGCTGATTACTGTCCCCTCTGCGTTGCACCCTGTCAGGACTGCATTACTGACCGGACACCTGGGTTAATCAAGGGTGCCACTGCCACCGGCTTTCAAACTCCCGGCTCCACCTCCATGTACAAACATAGCGTGATGTGATGTGATTACGTCATGCTGCTCGCATGCCCACCTGTCACACCCACCACACGCCCACCTCTCTCCTTCTATGCTATGCCAACGCCAGCCACTGATGAGGATCAGCATGCAGCCAGCGTTCCTCTTAGGAAGACAAATTCAATACTGGCAGGGGGCCGGCAGCAACATTGACACGTCACTCGTTTTTCCAGCAGCAGCAGTACTAGTCTGCGACTGTCAGTGTCAGTGAGTGACTGCAGCTTGCAGGGGAAAGAGAGGGGGAGCCAGACCAGGCTGAGGAGGAGCAGTGTAATTGCAATGAGTGCCATCAGGGGTGTTTGTTTGGTGCACACCACAACATCTGACAATGTATCTGTTTTATTAGGATTGGTACAACGGTGCACCCCCTAATAAAATGTGCTGCGCACGCCTATGGTAATGACCAGGGTGCCAAGAGAGAGGGGCCTTGGCCACTCCTTCCTAAATACCTGGAACCCTGTACTGACTTACCATAAAATAACATAGCACATGACAGAACAGTAATCTGAAATACTTAATGCTTTCCAAGTTTTCTTATTCATGATCCAGGTACCTAAAAAGTAATGAGCACTTTACACACACATGCTGAATAACTTATATGTGTTGTGTTATACAGAGCAGCAGCATTAGTTTCTGAAATGGTTATTTATAAAGTGCAAAATATTATATGTTGCAGTTTATATACATTTATGGTATTTTATTATACTGGATGGAGACCCCATACCTCTTTTTATGAGCAACATTTTTTTGTCCATAACTGATAAGTTAATTTACCTTTAAAAATAAAAAAAAAAGCCTTTTATATTTTTGTGTTGGTTTTCATTTTGTTTTGAATTACAGGTTGAGTATCCCTTATCCAAAATGCTTGGGACCGGAAGTATTTTGGATATCGGATTTTTCCGTATTTTGGAATAATTGCATACCATAATGAGATATCATGGCGATGGGGCCTAATGCATTTATGTTTCATCTACACCTTATACACACAGCCTAAGGTAATTTTAGCCAATATTTTTAATAACTTTGTGCAATAAACAAAGTGTGTGTACATTCACACAATTCATTTATGGTTCATATACACCTTATACACACAGCCTGAAGGTCATTTAATAAAATATTTTTAATAACTTTGTGTATTAAACAAAGTTTGTGTACATTGAGCCATCAGAAAACAAAGGTTTCACTATCTCACTCTCACTCAAAAAATTCTGTATTTTGGAATATTCCGTATTTCGGAATATTTGGATATGGGATACTCAATCTGTATTGAAATTAAGATACAGAGCGGAGTAAGAACCTTATTCAGAGATGGACTCAGATCACTGCATGCGCAGCCGGATCTGCGTTCATCTCCTCACATGCTGGGGGCCGCCCAGGACAGGGCAAGGCAGCCCAGCATGTGTTACGGGCTGCCAATTACATTGCAGACGCATCAAATTAAGGTTGACCCCTGGCTGTGCTGTCAGGCGGTCTGCACCATTTTTTTAATTGGAGCGGCTGTGTGTGACGTCATGCAGCTGCCCCAAAAATGCTCCCGGCCTGCCACGCCCCCCCAAAAATGTTGCCGCCCTGCAAACATCCGCTGCTGTCAATCACACTGCGGCCGCATCCTTCCGGGATGTGTCCACAATGTGGAAGGTCGTGCACACGCACTGCGGCCAGTGCGCATACGGCTGCGTTCAGGTCTGAATGACCCCCTGAGTACTCATAAGCAAAATGGTACTGATCAGATTTAAAGTATACATAGTAGAATCATGTGAAAATGTGGTTTGCTAATTATTACTATATAATATCAAAGTAGTAGACTGTATTGATCAATAGAAAATGAATTCAAAAGAAATATATACCAATTTATTGAAAATTACTTTTATCATTTAATATTTTACTCTGTGCATTTGTGTTTAATAGTGATAACAGTCATGCAGCTTTCTTTGCCAAGGCAAAATACATGTCAACAAGAGACACCAACATATCAATTGAAACGACTGGCCAATTGAAAATAAAATGGTTCATTTGTCTTTATCATGCACAATGCACATCTAATATTTTAATTTACTCTTCAGTATTTAGAAAACTTGAGTTTCCGAAAGGTGTTACAAGGAGAAACTTGCATGAAAATGCGGCATTAGGGCCTAATTCAGATCTGATCGCAGCAGCAAATGTGTTAGCTAATGGACAAAACCATGTGCACTGCAGGTGGGGCAGATATAACATGTGCAGAGAGAGAGAGAGAGAGAGAGAGAGATTGTGGGGTGTGTTCAAACTGAAATCTAAATTGCAGTGTAAAAATAAAGCAGCCAGTATTTACCCTGCACAGAAACAAAATAACCCACCCAAATCTAACTCTCTGCATATGTTATACAGGTTGAGTATCCCTTATCCAAAATGCTTGGGACCAGAAGTATTTTGGATATCGGATTTTTCCGTATTTTGGAATAATTGCATACCATAATGAGATATCATGGTGATGGGACCCAAGTCTAAGCACAGAATGCATTTATGTTTCATATACACCTTATACACACAGCCTGAAGGTAATTTTAGCCAATGTTGTAATATACTTTGTGCATTAAACAAAGTTTGTGTACATACACACAATTAATTTATGTTTCATATACACCTTATACACAGCCTGAAGGTCATTTAATACAATATTTTTTAATAACTTTGTTTATTAAACAAAGTTTGTGTCAGTGCCGTAACTAGGCATTTTAGTGCTGTGTGCAAGAAACGACATTGGCCCCCCCCATGTAAGATAGAGGCAGTGCGCGCTGTAGGCGCGTGAAAAATATATAGGGGCGTGGCTTCATGGGGAAGGGGCGTGACCACAAAATAATAGCAATTCATACTACGGTGCACAGTAGTCTCCATTATTCAAATTACGCTGCACAGTAGCGCCACTACACCAGGTAGAGCCCCTTTTTACACATTACAGCAGACAGCGTCCCCCTTTTTACACATTACAGCAGACAGTCCCCCTTTTTACACATTGCGGCAGCCAGTCCCCCTTTTTACACATTGCGGCAGACAGCGTCCCCTTTTTTACACATTACAGCAGACAGCGTCCCCTTTTTTAACATTACGGCAGACAGCGTCCCCTTTTTACACATTACAGCAGACAGCGTCCCCGTTTTTACACATTACGGCAGATGGTGTCCCCCTTTATACACATTGCGGCAGCCAGTCCCCCTTTTTACACATTACGGCAGCCAGTCCCCCTTATTACACATTGCGGCAGCCAGTCCCCCTTTTTACACATTGCGGCAGCCAGTCCCCATTTTTACACATTACGGCAGCCAGTCCCCCTTTTTACACATTGCGGCAGCCAGTCCCCCTTTTTACACATTATGGCAGCCAGTCCCCATTTTTACACATTGCGGCAGCCAGGCCCCCTTTTTACACATTGCGGCAGCCAGTCCCCATTTTTACACATTACGGCAGCCAGTCCCCATTTTTACACATTGCGGCAGCCAGGCCCTCTTTTTACACATTGCGGCAGCCAGTCCCCATTTTTACACATTGCGGCAGCCAGGCCCCCTTTTTACACATTACGGCAGCCAGTCCCCATTTTTACACATTATGGCAGACGGTGTCCCCCTGAGAGAGAGTGAGAGAGAGAGAGAGATACCATCTTCCCGCCGGCAGTCAGGCTCCTCGTGCAGCTCCCTCGGTGCAGGCAGGTGAAAAGGAGGAGGAGGGAGGGGGACTGGAGCCGCAGCAGCGCTATTTCATTGATAGTAAGCGCCGCTGCAGCAGCCCCCTCTCCTTCAGTATTGGCTGCCCGGCGCTGCTGTGGATGCTGGGATGGAGGAACCGCATTCCAGCATCCACAGCAGCGCCGGGCAGCCAACACGGAAGGAGAGGGGGCTGCTGCAGCGGCGCTTACTATCAATGAAATAGCGCTGCTGCGGCTCCAGTCCCCCTCCCTCCTCCTCCTTCTCCACTGCACGGCGCTGTAGCTCTCCTCCACAGCGCGGCGGCAGCGCACACAGCAGACTTCAGAGGCATGTAATGAGTCAATTTGACTCATTACATGCCGCTGGCCATGTGCCCTCAGGGCAACTGCGCTGTGTGCCAAGCCCACTTGGCACACACGTAGTTACGGCCCTGGTTTGTGTACATTGAGCCATCAGAAAACAAAGGTTTCACTATCTGTCTCACTCAAAAAAGTCCGTATTTCGGAATATTCCGTATTTCGGAATATTTGGAAATGGGATACTCAACCTGTATCGGGATACGGTTATTAGGTCGACCACTATTGGTCGACATGCATTAGGTCGACGTGGTTACTAAATCGACATGTACTAGGTCGACATGGAAAAAGGTCGACATGCGTTTTTCACTTTTTTATTTTTTTAAACTTTTTCATACTTTACGATCCACATGGACTACGAATGGGAATAGTAACCTGTGCCGAGCGCGGTGGCAGCGGAGAGAGGCACCTTTCCTGAAGCATGGCGAGCAAAGCGAGACATGCGAGGTGACACGGTGCACTAATTGGGGTTCCCCGTCACTTTACGGAGAAAATAACACCAAAAAAAGTTTTAAAAACCCTCATGTCGACCTTTTTCCATGTTGACCTTGTTCATGTCGACCTAATGACCATGTCAACCTAGTGAACATGTCGACCTAATGCATGTCGACCAACAGTGGTCGACCTAATGACCCATACCCGTTATATCTGCCCCCCCTGCAGTGCACATGGTTTTGCCCATTAGCTAACAAATTTGCTGTTGCGATCAGATCTGAATTACCCCCTTAGAGCAGGGATGTCCAACTTTTCCTGTATGAAGGATAGGTTTTCACAACGGGATTCAGTCAATTTGCTGGCGGTCGGGATCCCGGGATCCTGACGCAGAAATCCCAACAGCCAAAAATGTCGCCAGGCGGAATCCTGGTGCACCAGGGCTATTCCCACTCGTGGGTGTCCAGGACACCCATAGAGTGGGAATAGATCCTGTGGCGAGTGCATTGAGCCACCGAGCCTGCAGCAAGGCGAGCGCAGCGAGCCCACAAGGGGACTCTTAGCGCTCGCCCTGCTACCGGCATTCTACAGGGCTGGATGCCGCTATCAGGATATGGACAGCCAGCATCCCATCTGCCTGTAATACATACCGAATCCTTTACAATCGCCTGATGATGGTTTGTGTGCAATGCAAATATCAATAATGTCAAAAATCAAGCACGAAGGGGGAATTCAATTGCCAGTGAGGGGTGCAAATTGCCACTGCCGTTGTGTTAAATTGCTGGCTGGGTGACTGATCGTAGATGTGCTAAATTTAGCACATCTACGATCAGGTCTGAATTAGGCCCATAGCGTGTACCCCCAATCATGATCATTCTTCACTGAATATTCCCACTGGATGTGCTGCACATCCAATGAGATGATTCTATGGCCGACGCAGTGTAGTTACTTGCAGTACTTAACAATACATTGCGCATACTTGCCTACCTGACCCTCTCCATGAGGGAGAAAATGCTCTGTTCCTGGACTTTCCTGGTAATGTATGATTGCCATCACCTGTGGTGAGCTAGTTAATTGATAAGAAAGGTGTTTCACCACAGGTGATGGCAATCATACATTACCAGGAAAGTCCAGGAACAGAGCATTTTCTCCCTCATGGAGAGGGTCAGGTAGGCAAGTATGACATTGCGCTGTCGTCAAGATGCAATGTATCATTACAACACATCGCTGCGTTGCTGGGTCGCACCATCAGTAGGTGTGTACCCAGATTAAATTGTTGTCATGTACACAACAGGTTTTGTAGACGTAAGTAGGGGGCGCATCCTAGGCCTAACCATCAGGTTGGAGGAGCCTTGTTTCTGGACAGAACCTGCCTCAGAGAACTCCCAACATTATGCTGAAATTAAGGAGAATAAGAAAATAGATTTAGTAAGTGTATACAATAACTTTACTCATAACTATAAATGTATTTCTATGTACAGTGGGCCTGACTCTGAGATGTGCGCTACTGCGCAGTTGTGATCCCGTACCCAGCGGATGTGCAAATATATGCTACTGTTCCAGCCTGGGAACGTACTGACATGCCCACTGACGCCTTCCCACATCCTAGCAACTGTGTACTAACACGCAACGGTGGTCGCACTTCTATCTGAGTAACCCTATAGCTGCGCAGAATGGCCACGGAACTGAGACGCTGGCACAATGTTTTATGCATAAAGGATCACAGGTGTAAACTAAGACACCCCCCGAAAATGGTTGCAACATGCCCGCATTTAACTGCCCCCATGCATACAGCATCGGTAAACACTAGTAAGCATCCAGAGAAAGGTGGGATGTATCACAAGCACAATGTGATGCTTTCTGCATACCGCACTTGGAGATAATTTTTTTCGTTTGATTAGTCCCAAACTCCCATGAAATCCTGGACTTTTTGGGGCTAATTCCCAGGATCCCACGGATAGGGATTGGCTTCCCTAATAGAGCCACACATTCAGGGTCATATATAAAGACATATGCATGAAAAGTCACATATGGAGACATATACATGGAGGGTTACATATAGAGATTTACATAAACAAACATACATACACCTACGGGGAGTGTCACATGCATGGAGGGGAGGGGTTACACAGATGGGCCTTGGTCTGGTGACAGCAGCAGCTCCCTCTACCTTCATGATGTCTGACTGCAGAAACACCACAAGCAGATGAGGGACAGAATGCATTTCTTGTATGAGGTGTTTGAGGGGTGACGTTTGAGAGTGGGTATCCTATAGGTGGGAATTCAATTGTTAGCGAGTATCCTACTCAGCTGAAATTGCGTGTCATACAGACATATATACACAAACACACATGTATCACTGACCTGGTTTGGAAGTGTTGTGGACTCTGGGTTTCTTCCGGTGACCGGGAAGTGGAACCGCTACTGGGTCGCAGAAGAGAAGGCCAGATGTAGGTCTTCCTTATGCAGGATTCGGACGGTAGGCAGAAGGTACGGGTGGGCGCTTGAAGGACTCCTGAAAGACAAGACTTGTAAAGGTGCTGATGAATTGGTGGAGAGTACCAAAAGCTCGCTGTGAGCGGTGTTGTGGTGCTAGAGGCACTGAAATGCAAGAGGTACTGAGGTGTTTGAAGGCGCTGAGGCGCTTAGAGACACTGAGGTGCTTGGAGGCACAGAGGTGCTGAGGCACGGAGGTGCTGGGGCAAGGAGGTGCTGGGGCACAGAGGTGCTGAGGCACGGAGGTGCTGGAGGCACAGAGGTGCTGAGGCACGGAGATGCTGAGGCACGGAGGTGCTGGAGGCACGGAGATGCTGAGGCACGGAGGTGCTGGAGGCACGGAGATGCTGAGGCACTGAGGTGCTGAGGCACGGAGGTGCTGGAGGCACGGAGATACTGAGGCACGGAGGTGCTGAGGCATGGAGATACTGAGGCACGGAGGTGCTGGAGGCACGGAGATACTGAGGCACGGAGATGCTGAAGCACGGAAATGCTGAGGCACGGAAGTGCTGAGGCACAGAGGTGCTGGAGGCACGGAGATACTGAGGCACCGAGATGATGAAGCACGGAAATGCTGAGGCACGGAAATGCTGAGGCACGGAGGTCTGGAGATCACAGGTACAGCAGTAGTAGCGATGATACTCAGGCACCGGAGCTCTGCCCGGCGTCTGAATTTGTACTTCCCTCCAGCACACGATTGGAGAGGCGCTGATGACGTCACCCGTCCCCAGTGAGCGTCGGGCGAATCCGCGACGTCTTCACTACGGGCGCCGGATGGAGCACCGGAAGGCAGAAACCGCCAGCGGGGACTGCCGCCCGGGCAGCCAGCAGCCTCGGAGGGACAAGCCCGGCGGCTGCGGCGGTGATATGACAGTACCCCCTCCTCTAGGAGTGGCCCCTGGACACTTTCCTGGTTTCGTAGGATGTCTAGAATGGAAAATCCGGATTAGTCGAGGAGCCGAAACCTCAGAAGCCTTTATCCATGTCACGTCTAGCAAAGTTTGGGGATCCGGCAGTTGAGACTTGCCCAAGGAGGTAGCAGGCTGGGAAGGAACAAAATGAGGGGGTTGGATATAGTTCCTTTGCATGGGATACGGCAGGGCCGGTGCTAGGGTGTTCGGCGCCCTCCTGCAAACTATAAATTTGCGCCCTCTCATACTTTACAAAGCAGTGACACATATACACATAATGCTCCCTGTAGTAGTGCCGCTTACACACGTAACGCCCCCTGTACCAGTGACGCTTACACACATAACGTCCCCCTGTACCAGTGATGCTTACATATGTAATGCCCACTTTACCCATGACGTAACGCCTACACATGTATCGCCACCCTGTACCAGTGACGCATACACACGTAACACCCCTGTACCAGTGATGCTTACACATGTAATGCCTCCTGTACCAGTGACGCATACACACGTAACGCCCCGTACCAGTGATGCTTACACACGTAACGCCCCCTGTACCAGAGACGCTTACCCGCGTAACGCCCCCTGTACCAGTGACGCTTACACACATAACGCCCCCTATAGTAGTGTTGCTTACACACGTAACGCCCCCTGTATTAGTTACGCTTACACACGTAACACAGCATACACATGTAACGCCCCCTGTACCAGTGACGCTTACGCACGTAACGCCCCCTGTACCAGTGACACTTACACATGTAACGCCCCCCTTTACCAGTGACGCTTACACATGTAACACCCCATTGTACCAGTGATACTTACACACGCAACGCCCCCTGTACCAGTGACGCTTACACACGTAATGCCCCCTGTAGTAGTGATGCTTACACACGCAAAGCCCCCCGTATTAGTGACGCTTAAACATGTAACGCAGTGTACACACGTAATGCCCCCTGTAGCAGTGGCGCATACACACGCAACACCCCCTTTACCAGTGACGCTACACGTAACACCCCCCTGTACCAGTGATGCTTACACACGTAACTCCCCCTGTAGCAGTGATGCTTTACACACATAATGCCCCCTGTACCAGTGATGCTTACACACGTAACGCCCCTGTAGCAGTGACGCTTACACATGCAACACCCCCTGTAGCAGTGACGCCTACAAACACGCAACGCC
The DNA here is from genome assembly GCF_028390025.1 of Pseudophryne corroboree. NCBI lineage: Eukaryota > Metazoa > Chordata > Amphibia > Anura > Myobatrachidae > Pseudophryne > Pseudophryne corroboree. The sequence goes on from NC_086447.1 coordinate 211,180,971, forward strand.
TCCTCTCTCTGCTCCAGAATATGGTGGTGCTTCAAATGGGGAGGGAGTCATGGTCGGGGGGCATAGCTTCCGACTGCTGTATCTAGAACAGCACAACCCGTCGCCTTGGGACCTGGCAGCTCGTAAACTGGTAGTGTTTGAACGCTGGGATCCTCCTCCGCTTCCCACAGGTGCCGCCAGCGGGCCCGGGAGAGCGGGTAGAAGACAGGAGGGAGAGCCGCAGCTAGGCTGCCTCCAGTGTGGCTGTGGGAGGCGGGGTAACATTGCGGCAGTTCCCTCATCATTTTGCGTTCGAGGCAGCCATGTACCCTACATATGCGTCGGGTTGGACCTGCGCTATCTCCATCATTACTGCTGTTTTTTTTAAAAAAAAGGCAGAAACAACAGGGGGAGCACAGTCTCACATGCCCTCTCCCATCCCTGGATCCACTAGTGCACACATTCATAGATTGTATAGGGAACACTGACACACACAAACACACGGACCAGGAGCACACTGACACACTAACAAATTGTACATAGGCACACTGACACACACTATATAGGTCCCAGTGGCACACTTACAAACATTGTTTATAGGCACACTGACACACACACACACACACACACACACACACACACACACACACACACACACACACACACACACACATGTTGTAGAGCTGGCAGCCATGCAGAGACACATACCTCCCAACTCTGTCACAGTGCAGCTCCAGCTCCCCATCCTCACCTGATACTGCACGCAGATTGTCTCCTTCCCATTTTCCCTGGCATCGCGGGAGGGCTAGAAGCCAGGAGGATGCACAGCTGCGCTATCAAGGTGCAGCCTGAGCGGCCGCGGTGCCCGGAGTATAGACAGTGACAGTCTCTCACTGTCTGAGCAGCGTCATGTGGCCGCGCGCGTCGGTCCGGTCCTGACCGCACGGCAGCATGTTGTTATGAGCCACGGCTGTGGCTCATTCCTGTTTTGCATTTTTGTTAGGTATTTCATGTTTATTAGTTGTCTTGCATGCCAGGATTTCCTGTTGCTCTGTTTTAGTATGCTCTTGTCTGCTGCCGCTGGTTAGTCTGTGTAATTGCAGCTTGTTCCATGTGTTCAGCCTCACCTGGCTGCTGATTGCATTTTGTCAGTTGGAATCATGCAGTGGGCCAGCTGCTCTGGATTGTTTAATTAGGACTCTCTGTTAAAAGCACTCCCAGGACTCCTCACAGACGCCGGTGATAGCTTCCTGTTTGCCTGATTCTGCTGCAGAGAGAGTTCCCAGTCCCGGTCTGTTCGTTTGTTCCTGTTCTCAGTGATCCTGTACTCGGAAGTTACCATCTGTTCCTGGAGTCTGATCGAGCACCTTTAACATCTGGTGGTGTTCGTGAGTCGCGGCGCAGCCGTGTGTTGCGGCTTGTCCGCTATTATTTATTATTTTGTTTATATTGTGTTCTGGAGCTTTGCGGAGGATTCCGCTTCCACAAGATCCACTCTGGTGTCCAGCGGTGCCGGATAGGAGTGTCGGATCAGTGGATCTTTGGTTGTCCTTTTCCCTGGCGGCTAGTCCGCACATACCTTTTGATTTAGTTTAGTTAGCTTGTAACCCCTGGCTTGGTTGCTTAGTCAGAGGGCCCCTTGTTATCACCCTGTCTCGGACTTCCCCTTGTCTCCCATTAAGACCTGCGGGGGCATCGGGGTTGGGCAGACATAATCCGCCCTTCGAACGCGGCTGCCATGGGCTCAAGCAACCATAGTCTCGCAGGGGATTTCTGATAACACGGGCGAGACAACGGAGTTAGGGTGCCAGGGGTTACTAGGCTTTCCAGCTCCCACAACCTGTATTTCATTCCTGTACTCAGATCTCTGCCATAAGATCTTCTCCAGTCTGGAGTACAGGAATCGTAACATTATCACCGGCCATACCACAAAAAAGAAATAAAACTTTTTTTCTTTTTTGGCCCAGTCCAGTGTCTAGTCTAGAATCCAGTCCTGTCTAGAATTCAGTGTGCAGAATCCAATCCGGTGTTTAGAATCCAGTCCTGTATAGAATTCAGTGTGCAGACTCCAGTCCGGTGTTTAGAATCCAGTCCGGTGTTTAGAATCCAGTCCGGTGTTTAGAATCCAGTCCGGAGTTTAGAATCCAGTCCGGAGTTTAGAATCCAGTCCGGAGTTTAGAATCCAGTCCGGAGTTTAGAATCCAGTCCGGAGTTTAGAATCCAGTCCGGTGTTTAAAAAAAAAAAAAAAAAAAAAATACAAAAAAAAAAGTCTTGATTTGTTTAGCAAAATTTAGTCTTGCCTTGCCTAGCCTTGTCTTGCCTTGTCTTGTCTTGTCTAGTTTTAAATCCTCCTATGTCTACTATGCAAGCCCTGCAGGCATCTCTCGCAGCCCTGAACTCTGTATTCAGTGCTTTGAGACCAGAGCGACTAGAAGCTTTTCAGCAATCCCTAAAGCAACTGCAAAACCTTCTGACTAAAATCTTGCTTATTTTGCCAGAAGTCGTTGAGAGTACATCTATCTCTAAAGAGACTCTTGTTCACAGTATGGTGACAAGAGAATCCTCTGGTTTAATTGAAGAGAAAAAGTTTAAAAGTTTTCTGCGGCCCAGGCTCTCAGAAGAGGAGCGTCTGCGTCGCAGAAACTTAAACTTATGCCTATATTGTGGGGGTTTAGGCCATTATCTGCAGACCTGTGAGTTGCGCAAGCCAAAGTGTGGTGACGAGTCTTGCCCTCTGTCCAAGTTGAGTCATGATACAAGACCTACTCCTGTCTCTACTGTGGCAGAGGTACTTGTCACACAACCCACACAAAAAAGCTCTCTGTCCTATAATTGGGGTCCTTGGGCAAGGGAGCCCCATTATAGATTCAGGAATCAAAGGAAAATGTTTCTCTCCTCTCTTGAGGTTCCTGTGGAAGCGGAGTTGCAAGTCCCTGGAGTGGTGCCCGTAGCTCAGGGTCCTGGAGTGGTGCCCGTAGCTCAGGGTCCTGGAGTGGTGCCCGTAGCCCAGGGTCCTGGAGTGGTGCCCGTAGCCCAGGGTCCTGGAGTGGTGCCCGTAGCCCAGGGTCCTGGAGTGGTGCCCGTAGCCCAGGGTCCTGGAGTGGTGCCCGTAGCCCAGGGTCCTGGAGTGGTGCCCGTAGCCCAGGGTCCTGGAGTGGTGCCCGTAGCCCAGGGTCCTGGAGCGGTGCCCGATGCCCAGAGTGCTGGAGCGGTACCCGATGCCCAGAGTGCTGGAGCGGTACCCGATGCCCAGAGTGCTGGAGCGGTACCCGATGCCCAGAGTGCTGGAGCGGTACCCGATGCCCAGAGTGCTGGAGCGGTACCCGATGCCCAGAGTGCTGGAGCGGTACCCGATGCCCAGAGTGCTGGAGCGGTACCCGATGCCCAGAGTGCTGGAGCGGTACCCGATGCCCAGAGTGCTGGAGCGGTACCCGATGCCCAGAGTGCTGGAGCGGTACCCGATGCCCAGAGTGCTGGAGCGGTACCCGATACCCAAGCTTATAGAGGGAAATCAAATATTGTAGCTCAGGTTTCCATACCAGAAGGGGTCTCAGAAACTGTTACCCCAGGTAGGGACTTGAGGAGCGCAACCCCAGAAAGGGTATCTAAAACCATAGTTCTTGAAGGGAACTCGAGAAGCAAAACCCCAGAAGGGATCTTTGAAGTAATATCCCCAAGTGGGGTCTCGAGAGACGCAGCCCCAAAGAAGGGTCTAGAAGTCGCTTCCCCAGGAAAGAACTTAAGAAGCATAGCATTAGTGGAGGATCTGAACGTTATTGCTTCAGCAAAAGTCCCGGAAGTCATAGTCACGGAAGAACTTTCGATAATTATCGACTCAGAGAGGGAGGCCGGTGGCCCGATCCCAGTCAGGGAGGCCAACGGCCCGGTCCCAGTAAAAGTATCCGAGGTGCTGACCCCAGCGGGGTTCCCGGAGGCCACTGCCCCAGCGGGGTTCCCGGAGGCCACTGCCCCAGCGGGGTTCCCGGAGGCCACTGCCCCAGCGGGGTTCCCGGAGGCCACTGCCCTAGCGGGGTTCCCGGAGGCCACTGCCCCAGCGGGGTTCCCGGAGGCCACTGCCCCGGGTGGGGTTCAGGAAGTCACTGCCCCGGGTGGGGTTCAGGAAGTCACTGCCCCGGGTGGGGTTCAGAAAGTCACTGCCCCGGGTGGGTTCAGAAAGTCACTGCCCCGGGTGGGGTTCAGAAAGTCACTGCCCCGGGTGGGGTTCAGAAAGTCACTGCCCCGGGTGGGGTTCAGAAAGTCACTGCCCCGGGTGGGGTTCAGAAAGTCACTGCCCCGGGTGGGGTTCAGAAAGTCACTGCCCCGGGTGGGGTTCAGAAAGTCACTGCCCCGTGTGGGGTTCAGAAAGTCACTGCCCCGGGTGGGGTTCAGAAAGTCTCAGCCCCGGGTGGGGTTCAGAGAGTCTCAGCCTCGAGTAAGGTCAATAGTGACCAGGTCCTAGCAAAGCACTCCAGTCAGTCAGATGAAAAGGAAACAGATCCTGACTCTGATATTTCAACATCCATAACCTTTGATGGGGACTTCGCCCAATTTATGGCGCTTTTCAAACACTATTACACTATTATGTTGTCTAGACCATTTCTGGGCATCACTTCAGAAAACCTTGGGCTCTATCTGATTTATTCTTTTAGAGGAGAGCCTTCTGAGTGGGCAACCAGCCTAATGAAAGCTGAAGATCCCATTCTTCAGGATCCCCAAGCATTCTGTGATGCAATTGTTAAAAGATACGGTTCCAAAGAAATTGGTTCAGGTTCCTCTAAGTCACCCGTCTTGTCTGCTGAGAGTCCACCAAATACTGTAAACTCGGCACAAGAGTCCCAGCCCGTTGCTTTGACTGCAGGATGTGCTTTTCTGACTTCTTCTTCTAATAATAGTACTTTACCAGAAAGTTCAGCTCCCAAGGGTAAGAGACCTGTCTCTGATTTGAACGCAGCCTTGCTGGGTGGTACCATCAGTTCAGACAATGTTTGGGGAATTACCTTGGTCAGACCTAAAGAGCTTTGTAAAAAGAAGAAGAAGAAAAAGAAATAATTTTTGACTCTTGCCTTGAAAAAAAAAAAAAAAAGAGAGATTTTTTTTTTTCCTTGTCTTGTGTCCAGTGGCCACCATCAAGGGGAGGGCACTGTTACAAGTTGTTGCTACAGCTTGTTTTTTGTTTTCTTGTCTGTTAGACCAGTGTGTCAGGGTTTTTTTTTTTTTTTTTTTTTTTTTGTATCCCTTGTTCTGGATAGTCTGAATATTGGGGTCTTTTGACCCCTCCTCAAGGGGGGGGTAATGTTATGAGCCACGGCTGTGGCTCATTCCTGTTTTGCATTTTTGTTAGGTATTTCATGTTTATTAGTTGTCTTGCATGCCAGGATTTCCTGTTGCTCTGTTTTAGTATGCTCTTGTCTGCTGCCGCTGGTTAGTCTGTGTAATTGCAGCTTGTTCCATGTGTTCAGCCTCACCTGGCTGCTGATTGCATTTTGTCAGTTGGAATCATGCAGTGGGCCAGCTGCTCTGGATTGTTTAATTAGGACTCTCTGTTAAAAGCACTCCCAGGACTCCTCACAGACGCCGGTGATAGCTTCCTGTTTGCCTGATTCTGCTGCAGAGAGAGTTCCCAGTCCCGGTCTGTTCGTTTGTTCCTGTTCTCAGTGATCCTGTACTCGGAAGTTACCATCTGTTCCTGGAGTCTGATCGAGCACCTTTAACATCTGGTGGTGTTCGTGAGTCGCGGCGCAGCCGTGTGTTGCGGCTTGTCCGCTATTATTTATTATTTTGTTTATATTGTGTTCTGGAGCTTTGCGGAGGATTCCGCTTCCACAAGATCCACTCTGGTGTCCAGCGGTGCCGGATAGGAGTGTCGGATCAGTGGATCTTTGGTTGTCCTTTTCCCTGGCGGCTAGTCCGCACATACCTTTTGATTTAGTTTAGTTAGCTTGTAACCCCTGGCTTGGTTGCTTAGTCAGAGGGCCCCTTGTTATCACCCTGTCTCGGACTTCCCCTTGTCTCCCATTAAGACCTGCGGGGGCATCGGGGTTGGGCAGACATAATCCGCCCTTCGAACGCGGCTGCCATGGGCTCAAGCAACCATAGTCTCGCAGGGGATTTCTGATAACACGGGCGAGACAACGGAGTTAGGGTGCCAGGGGTTACTAGGCTTTCCAGCTCCCACAACCTGTATTTCATTCCTGTACTCAGATCTCTGCCATAAGATCTTCTCCAGTCTGGAGTACAGGAATCGTAACACATGTGGGAGCCGAGAGGGTAGGCAGTGAAGCAGCGGCAGCGCTCCTTCAGAGCGGCAAGAGCCGTTCCTGCAGGCGCCGCAGCAACAACAGGGGGACATCAGCTCAGCACAGGAATGCAGAGCAGGGAAAGCGCCTCTCCATTCCTGGCGCCTCCCTGCACTGCATCCCTTTGCTGAGTGGCTTGTGCCGGCTCTGGGATACGGAGCAATGAAGGATGTAGGCGGAGTTTGAGAGTCAATGGAAAGTATTTATTATGTACAGAGCAGAGGTAGAAAACTGAGGTTGATGAACGGTGACTTGAGAACATGGTCGTAGACAAAGAACTGTGGAACTGTGGGTGAGAGTAAAACGAGGCTGAAGACAAGAACCGTGGACTGCGACTTATGAGATGGAACTGCGGTAGAGGAGCTGAGAACTGTGGACGGTAGTTTGGGTTGTGACTGGAGACTGAGAACTGTAGACTGTGGCTTGAAAGATGAAGCTGGAGATAACAAGCTGAGGACTGTGAATGGTGGTTCGAGGACTTGGCTGGAAGCAAGAATCTGCGGACTGTGGCTTGGAGGACGAGGCAAGAGACCCGGGGTCGTCCGTGCCCAAAGGGTCTTACTGAACCGGGTTTTCCAAGAGCGTCTCCACGGGCAGCAGCAGGCTAGGAACGGGAAAACTGCAGCAGCAACTGAGAACTGGCAAAGCAGGGTTAGAAGTACCAGAATACAGCAGGAATCTTGGGAGCACAGGCTAAAGCACCTACAACAGGGTTGTAACTTGAAGCACTGGCATCCCTGTCCTAAACCAGCCCCCTTTTATAGGAAGAAGTCTCCCTGGATTGGCTGGAAAACTAGGAACAGGAATTATGTCAGAAACTTGGTCTCCAACATGGCGGCGCCCAGTAATGCAGACCTTTTCTGACAACATGCTGCTCACTGCCCCTGGTCTCCTAGGCAACGGCTTAGCGAGAGCGAGCTGCTGCAGCGGCGTCCCTCCGCCACGAGCGGACCCCCTCAACGCCATTACCGCTGCCTGTACCCTTGAACCCAGCGCCGCAGCCCTCCACCGCCGCTGCCCGGCTGCCCGTGAAGCCCGCCCCGCGGCCCCAGCATTCCGGTAAGACCCCGGACGCTGACAGTATCCCCCCTTTTGCGGGTGGACTCCGGACACCTATAAGGTTTAGCTGGAAATTTGGCATGAAATGTCCGAAGAAGTCTTGGGGCATGGACGTCCTCTACCTCTACCCAGGACCTTTCCTCAGGTCCATATCCCTTCCAATCAACTAGGTACTGGAGGCGACCATATCGTTTGCGGGAGTCGAGGATCTTATGAATCTCAAATTCGTCTCCTTGTGTTGACTGGATCTTGGGTGATTTAGGTAGAGCAGCTCTGAAGCGATTAAGTACCAACGGTTTTAAGAGAGAAATATGAAAAGCGTTAGGGATTCTTAAATGTGGAGGTAACTTCACCTTGTAAGCCACAGGATTCAAAACTCTTTCGATTGGGTAGGGCCCAATAAACCTGGGAGCAAACTTCTTAGTAGGAACCTTCAATCTTAGGTTACGTGTGGAAACCCAAACCCGATCTCCCACTTTAAGACTTGGTACCGCTTTTCGCTTTAGATCTGCGTAGGTCTTATACTTGGATGTCTTGAGCAAGGCCTTGTGAATTTGTTTCCAGGTTTCAGTAAATTGTATAAGTGTTGACTCTGCGGCAGGAACCTTTAGTGTAGGCAGAAGTTGGAAGTCAGGAACTTTCGGATGATAACCATAATTAATGAAAAATGGAGAAGATTTTGTGGCAGAGTGATAAAGATTGTTATGGGCAAATTCTGCAAATGGGAGGAAGTCCAGCCAGTCGTCCTGAGAGGAGGACATGAATAAATGCAGAAATGTCTCCAGGTCCTGGTTCACTCTTTCTGTTTGACCATCCGTTTGAGGATGATATCCTGAGGAGAAATTTAATTTCACGCCAAGAGCAGAACATAGGGATCTCCAAAACTTGGCCACAAACTGGGGACCTCTATCAGATATGATTTCCTGCGGTAATCCATGGAGACGAAAAATCTCTGCTATGAATAATTTTGCCAGCTGGGATGCTGATGGAAGACTGGCCAGGGGAACAAAGTGTGCCATTTTAGAAAATCTATCAACTATGACCCATACGGTGTTCCGTCCACCAGACACAGGCAAATCAGTAATAAAGTCCATAGAAATATGTGTCCATGGTCTTTGCGGCACAGGTAGCGGATGAAGTAACCCGGCTGGAGGACCTTTAGGACTTTTATGCTGAGCACACTTTGGACAGGCAGCCACGAATTCCTGTACATCAGGCCTGAGATGAGGCCACCAGTAGGAGCGCTGAATGAATTTGAGCGTTTTATGACCACCCGCATGGCCCATGAAGGAGGAGGAGTGAGCCCATGTAAGCAGTCTCTTGCGAAGATTTGGAGCCACGAAGATCTTTCCTGGAGGAGGAAGTGGAGAGGTATTGGTTGCTGAAAAAGAGGTGGAGTTTAAGATGTATTGTTCTTTTGAACGGTCAGAGGGTTCTTCAGAACTCAAGGAACGAGATAATGCATCTGCCTTTTTGTTGAGGGACCCTGGGCGGTAACTAAGTTTAAAGTTGAAATGGGTAAAGAAGAGTGGCCATCTTGCTTGACGTGGAATCAGACATCGGGCTGACTGTAGATACAGGAGGTTCTTATGATCCGTGGTTACCGAGATTGGATGCTGAGCTCCCTCCAACAAATACCTCCACTCCTCAAAGGCTAACTTAATTGCTAGTAATTCTTGTTCCCCAATAGCGTAATTCTGCTCAGCGGGGGAGAATCTTCGTGAGAAGCACGCACAAGGATGGACTTTCTTGTCCTCGAAGAGCTGAGATAAAACTGCTCCCACTCCTACCGTGAATACATCGACTTCCACCAGGAACGGACGACTGAGATCAGGTTGTCGAAGAACAGGAGCGGTCATGAAGGCCTTCTTTAACGATGAAAAGGCTTCTAAAGCCTCTGGAGACTATTTGGCTGGATCGGCTCCTTTCCTGGTTAATGCTGTTATGGGGGCTATGACAGAGGAATAATTCTGAATGAATCTTCGGTAGAAGTTAGCGAACCCCAGGAAACGTTGAACTCCCTTAAGGGAAGCTGGAAGCGACCAATCCTGAATCGCTTGGACTTTAGCGGGATCCATCTGCAATTTCTGCCCTGAAAGGATGTAACCGAGGAATGGAATCGTGGGTACTTCGAAGGTGCACTTCTCGAGCTTACAAAATAGTTGATTCCTCCGTAAACGAGTTAGAACTTCTTTGACTTGTTCTCGATGGGTCTTCAGATCCCTAGAAAAAATGAGGATGTCATCCAAGTAAACCCCCAAGCAGTCATAGAGGAGATCTCTGAAGATTTCATTAACGAATTCTTGAAAGACGGCTGGGGCGTTACAAAGGCCGAAAGGCATTACCAGATATTTGTAGTGGCCGTCGCGGGTATTAAAAGCCGTCTTCCATTCGTCACCTGGGCGAATACGTATAAGGTTGTAGGCTCCCCGTAAGTCCAGCTTAGTGAATACAGTAGCTCCTTTAACACGGTCGAACAGTTCTGGAATTAGAGGTAATGGATATCTGTTCTTAATTGTAATGTCATTGAGACCTCTATAGTCAATACAGGGCCGCAGACCCCCAACCTTCTTTTTGACAAAGAAAAACCCCGCCCCAGCCGGAGAGGTGGATGACCTAATGAACCCTTTTTCCAAGTTCTCCCGGATATACTCTGACATGGCCTGAGTCTCAGGGAGTGAGAGCGGGTAGATTCGACCTCGGGGAGGAGTCTTGCCGGGTACCAGATCAATGGGACAATCCCAAGTGCGATGCGGAGGCAAGGTGTCCGCCCCATGCTTACTAAAAACATCTTGGAAGGCCTGGTATTCTGCAGGGAGGCTGGAAGGACTAGAAGAGCAGAGAGGTCTTACAGAGGGCAAACAGTTCTGGAAGCAGTTTTGTCCCCAGGAAAGAACATCCATGGTTTGCCAATCTATGTGGGGATTGTGTCTACTTAACCATGGAAATCCTAGGATCAGTTCGTGAGAGGCTTTGGGAATTACTAGGAAAGAGATGTTTTCCGAATGAAGAGCACCAACCTTCATCTTAAGAGGAATTGTACGAAGAGTGATAATTCCCTCAGGAATATGGCTTCCATCCACAGCAGTAATTGAGATGGTACGATCCAAACGGACCATTTGTATCCCAGATCGTTTGACCAGAGCTGATGTAATAAAACTTTCGGCGGCTCCGGAGTCGAGTAGTGCAGGGATGAGAAGAGAGGAAGAAGGAAGCTCCAGGTGGGTTAACAAGACTGACTCTTTCTTGGCAAGTAATTCTGAGAATTCTCCTAGCTTGACCTCTCCGGCACAAGCTAGGAGCGGGCGTTTCCCGGACGTTGGCTACAAGATTTAACAAAATGATCAGATGCACCACAGTACAGGCATAAGTTCCCTTGTCGCCGTCTCTGACGTTCCTCGTTCTAAAGACGGGAACGATTGATCTGCATGGGTTCCTCAGTAGTTGGAGTTGATGGTGTTGGTGGAGGAACGACTCGAGGCCTGGGACGATCTGACCGTGATTTCTCCATACAGCGTTCTCTGTATCTTAAGTCTAATTTATTGCATAGGGAAATTAACTTATCCAACTTATCAGGTACGTCCTGAGTCGCGAGGTCATCTTTGATCTTCTCGGAGAGACCGCTCCAGAAAGCTGCGATGAGAGCCTCCTCATTCCAGTTCAGTTCAGAGGAGAGAGTACGAAACTGGATCACGTACTGACTGACCGTACGCGTGCCCTGACGCAGGCGCAGGATCTCCAATGAGGCAGCAGAAGTCCTGCCCGGTTCGTCGAAGATTCTTCGAAAGGCAGCTACAAACTCCGAGTAGTTAGACAGGATTGGATCCAACCTCTCCCACAATGGTGACGCCCATTCCAACGCTTGCCCAGTAAGTAAAGAAATGATATAGGCTACCTTGGTTCGTGCTGATGGAAACTGGCCGACTGTAGTTCGAACTGGATTTCACACTGGTTAAGAAACCCACGGCATTGCTTTGGATTCCCATCGAATTTACTGGGAGATGGCAAATGCAACCGTGGAAGTGGGCCTGGCACAGGAGGAAGCGGAACCGGAGGTGCTAATGTGGGAGCAGCTGTAGGAACTTGAGGAGCTGTCATGGCAACACAGAGAGAATTGAGACATTCGGACATACTGTGCATGAACTGCACAATTTGAGATTGTGTGGCCTCCTGCTTACTTAAGCGAGACCAGATATCTGCGGTTGAATCTCCTCCTGAGGCCTGATCACCCGTCGAATCCATTGGGCCAATGCTTACTGTCACGTCTAGCAAAGTTTGGGGATCCGGCAGTTGAGACTTGCCCAAGGAGGTAGCAGGCTGGGGAAGAACAAAATGAGGGGGTTGGATATAGTTCCTTTGCATGGGATACGGAGCAATGAAGGATGTAGGCGGAGTTTGAGAGTCAATGGAAAGTATTTATTATGTACAGAGCAGAGGTAGAAAACTGAGGTTGATGAACGGTGACTTGAGAACGTGGTCGTAGACAAAGAACTGTGGAACTGTGGGTGAGAGTAAAACGAGGCTGAAGACAAGAACCATGGACTGCGACTTATGAGATGGAACTGCGGTAGAGGAGCTGAGAACTGTGGACGGTAGTTTGGGTCGTGACTGGAGACTGAGAACTGTAGACTGTGGCTTGAAAGATGAAGCTGGAGATAACGAGCTGAGGACTGTGAATGGTGGTTCGAGGACTTGGCTGGAAGCAAGAATCTGCGGACTGTGGCTTGGAGGACGAGGCAAGAGACCCGGGGTCGTCCATGCCCAAAGGGTCTTACTGAACCGGGTTTTCCAAGAGCGTCTCCACGGGCAGCAGCAGGCTAGGAACGGGAAAACTGCAGCAGCAACTGAGAACTGGCAAAGCAGGGTTAGAAGTACCAGAATACAGCAGGAATCCTGGGAGCACAGGCTAAAGCACCTACAACAGGGTTGTAACTTGAAGCACTGGCATCCCTGTCCTAAACTAACCCCCTTTTATAGGAAGAAGTCTCCCTGGATTGGCTGGAAAACTAGGAACAGGAATTATGTCAAAAACTTGGTCTCCAACATGGCGGCGCCCAGTAATGCAGACCTTTTCTGACAACATGCTGCTCACTGCCCCTGGTCTCCTAGGCAACGGCTTAGCGAGAGCGAGCTACTGCAGCGGCGTCCCGCCGCCACGAGCGTACCCCCTCAACGCCATTACCGCTGCCTGTACCCTTGAACCCAGCGCCGCAGCCCTCCACCGCCGCTGCCCGTGAAGCTCGCCCCGCGGCCCCAGCGTTCCGGTAAGACCCCGGGTGCTGACAATCCAACTTCTCTCCTCAGGACCGTACCCTTTCCATTCCACCAGATATTGCAGATTCTTGTGAAGGTAACGAGAGTCTAGAATTGTTTTGATCTCGAAGTCTGTTCCTGTTTCAGCTTCCACTGAGGTGGGGCTAGAGGACTTTGAATGAAAACGATTAAGGACGAGAGGACGAAGAAGAGAAACATGGAAGGCATTTGGAATATGTAGGTGAGAAGGTAAACCCAACTTACAGACCACAGGATTCAGGACTTGTAGCACAGGGTAAGGACCGATGAATCTTGGAGCAAACTTCATAGTGGGTACCTTCAACCGGAGATTACGTGTGGACAGCCGTACCCTATCACCAACCTTGTATTGAGGAGCGGCTCGTCGTTTCTTATCAGCGAAGAACTTGTATTGGACAGAAACCTTTTTAAGACTAGCATGAATCCTACACCAAATTTGTCTGAAGTGTAGTAGAGTGGATGTTACAGCTGGAACCTCTTCTGTCGGAAGACTTGGTAACTCCGGAACTCGTGGATGGAACCCATAGTTGACGAAGAACGGAGACTCACCAGTGGAAGAATGAAATGAATGGTTATGGGCAAACTCCGCCCAAGGTAACAACTCCACCCAGTTGTCCTGTGAAGGGGAGAGATAAAGGCGAAGGAAAGTCTCTAGATCTTGATTGACTCGTTCAGTTTGTCCATTCGTTTGGTGATGATAAGCGGATGAAAACTTAAGTTTAATCTGTAAGGCCGAGCAGAGGGCTTTCCAAAACCTTGCGGTGAACTGTACCCCTCGATCAGAGACTATTTCCTGAGGTAACCCATGTAACCAGAAATGTTCGCGGATGAATAGTAGAGCTAGTTTAGGAGCTGTCGGCAGACCAGTCAATGGAACGAAGTGCGCCATCTTCGAGAAACGGTCGACGATCATCCAGACGGTGTTGCAACGTTTGGAACAGGGCAAGTCAGTGATGAAGTCCATGGAAATGTGAGTCCAGGGTTTCATAGGAATGGGCAGAGGACGAAGCAACCCAGCTGGAGGCAGACGAGGAGATTTATGTTGTGTACACTGTGGACAAGAATTAACGTAATCCTGTACATCCTTCCTCATGGTGTCCCACCAGTAAGATCTTTGCAGAAACTTGTACATCTTCTGGGCGCCGGGATGACCGGAAAACTTGGAGATATGGGCCCACTGTAGTATTCTCGACCGGAATCTAGCTGGTACGGACATTCTTCCAGGAGAAGGAGCTGGAGTAGTTGAAGCAGCAGAGACAGAAATTGGATTTAGAATTAAACTCCGCTCGAAGGAACCATCCTCGTCTGTGGAAATTTGTGAACGGGACAGCGCATCCGCTTTAATATTGAGAGTCCCGGCCCGGTACTTGATAACAAAAGAAAATCGAGTAAAGAAAAGTGCCCATCTCGCTTGGCGAGGATTCAAGCATTGTGCGGATTTGATATACAACAAATTTTTGTGATCCGTGTAAATGGTAATCACATGTTTGGCCCCTTCTAAGAGATATCTCCACTCTTCCAAGGCAGATTTAATTGCCAAAAGTTCCTGGTCTCCAATAGTGTAATTTCGTTCGGCCGGAGAGAATTTACGAAAGTGGAAGCCACACGGATGTAATTTCTTATCTGAGGAGTACTGAGAGAGAACGGCCCCAACTCCCACCGAAGATGCGTCAACTTCTCGGAAGAAAGGTTCATCAAAATTTGGTTGTTGGAGAACTGGAGCGGACATGAAGGCTGACTTCAAGTGGGAAAAAGCCTCAATGGCTTCGGAAGGCCACAAACTCGGATTAGAGCCCTTTCTCGTCAAGGCAGTACTGGGCGCAACAATGGTGGAGAAACCCCTAACGAATTTCCTGTAGTAATTCGCAAAGCCCAGGAATCTTTGTATTGCTTTTAAAGAGAGAGGCTGAGTCCAGTCACGAATGGCAGAGAGCTTCTCCGGATCCATGCGAAGCTCCATCCCCGAGATGATATAACCGAGGAACGGAATTGATGTTACTTCAAAGGTACATTTGGAGAACTTAGCATAGAGATGATTCTCTCGTAAACGGTGGAGCACTTCTTTGACTTGAGTCCTGTGTTCAACAAGATCTTTGGAAAAAATCAGTATGTCGTCTAAATATACCACAACACTTTGATATAACATGTCTCGGAAGATTTCGTTGACGAATCCCTGGAAGACAGCAAGAGCATTACTAAGGCCAAACGGCATCACCAGGTATTCGTAATGCCCATCCCGGGTATTGAAGGCGGTCTTCCATTCATCCCCTTCTCGGATGCGTATAAGATTATAAGCTCCCCTCAAGTCGAGTTTGGAGAAAACGCGGGTGCCACGAACCCTATCAAATAATTCTGTGATTAGTGGCAAGGGGTATTTATTCTTGATGGTGATATTGTTTAAACCGCGGTAGTCGATACATGGTCTCAACCCCCCCGTCCTTCTTCTTCACGAAAAAGAAGCCCGCTCCAGCAGGGGAGGAAGAGGGGCGAATGAATCCCTTGAGCAGATTGGACTTAATATAGTCCGACATAGCTTGAGTCTCGGGAAGTGACAGAGGATATGTGCGGCCACGGGGTGGCATCTTCCCTGGGATAAGGTCAATAGGGCAGTCCCAAGGCCTATGAGGTGGTAACTGATCAGCCGCCTGTTCCGAAAACACATCCTTGAACCCTTGATACGCCTTCGGAATATGCTCTTCATCCAACTTAGAAGAGACACGGAGCGGACAAACGGGAGTGAGACAGTTAGCATGACAAAAAGGACTCCAAGACAGAATTTGAGAAGACTTCCAGTCAATGTGGGGATTATGAATTTTGAGCCAAGGCATTCCAAGGACCAGATCGTGATGGATTTCCGGAATCACCAAGAGTTCCAGACATTCTTGATGTAGAGCCCCGACCTGCAGCTTAACTGGCTCCGTGCGCCACGTTATGAGACCCTTGGAAATTCTAGTACCGTTGATAGCCGTCAACGAAATAGGCCGCTCGATAGGCCGTACCTTTAAATCCATGCTTTGGACACAGGAGGAAGAAACGAAATTCCCCGCAGCTCCGGAATCCAACAGGGCCTCGCAAGACTTGGAAACTGAATTGGTGATTAAAGACACAGGAAGCAAACAATCCAAAATAGGAGAAGATTTAGTCGTGACCCCCAACTTGACTCCTCCGGAACAAGTTAGGCCTGCCCGTTTCCCGGACGGGATTTACAAAACTTGAGGAAATGATCTGCGGCTCCACAGTAAAGGCAAAGTTTACCCTCACGACGATGCTGTCATTTCCTCCGGAGACAGTCGGGATCGGTTAACTTGCATGGGTTCGTCCGAGCTGGGCACAGCCGCCGGTCTAGGAGTAGAATGCCGGAACCTGGGATGATCTGAACGGCTACGTTCTCTTCCACGCTACTGCATCCGAAGATCCACCTTGACGCAAAGGGAGATCAACTCTTCTAGCGGATCAGGCAGATCCCTAGTAACCAACTCATCTTTCAGCCGGTCGGAGAGACCGTTCCAGAAGGCAGCCCTCAGAGCGTCATTATTCCAGCGAAGTTCAGAGGCAATGGTCTGGAAATGAACCACGTACTGACCCACGGGGCGGAAGCCCTGATGAACACGGAGCAAGTCGGAAGAAGCAGTAGTTATCCTGCCGGGCTCGTCGAAGATTCTTTGAAAGGACGTGATGAAGTTGGTGTAGTTGGAAACCACGGGATCAGATCGTTCCCATAACGGAGACACCCAATCCAACGCTGACCCTTCAAGCAGGGAAATGATATACGCTACTTTAGAGCGATCCGTAGGGAAATTGTGAGAGAGAAGCTCGAAGTGCACCTCGCACTGATTTAGAAAACCACGGCAATTCTTTGGGTTTCCATTATAGCGGGAAGGAGTAGGAAGCTGAAGACAAGACCTGGTACCAGCCGGAGGTTGAGCATTACTGGAAACAGCAACTGGAGCAGTTACGGGAACTGGAACCGGAATTACGGAAGCTAGGGATGCTTGAATTTGATCCTATCGGCCGGACAATTCCTGGAGATATTGCATCACCTGGCCCTGCGTCGCCTCTTGAGTCTGAACTCGAGAAGCCAAACTTTGGATGGCGCTCGACTCTGTGTTCCGATCCCCCGGGTCCATGGGGCCTGAGTATACTATCACTGACCTGGTTTGGAAGTGTTGTGGACTCTGGGTTTCTTCCGGTGACCGGGAAGAGGAACCGCTACTGGGTCGCAGGAGAGAAGGCCGGATGTAGGTCTTCCTCATGCAGGATTCGGACGGTAGGCAGAAGGTACGGGTGGGCGCTTGAAGGACTCCTAAAAGACAAGACTTGTAAAGGTGCTGATGAATTGGTGGAGAGTACCAAAAGCTCGCTGTGAGCGGTGTTGTGGTGCTAGAGGCACTGAGGTGCTAGAGGCACTGAAATGCAAGAGGTACTGAGGTGTTTGAAGGCGCTGAGGCGCTTAGAGATGCTGAGGTGCTTGGAGGCACAGAGGTGCTGAGGCACGGAGGTGCTGGGGCACGGAGGTGCTGGAGGCACGGAGGTGCTGAGGCACGGAGGTGCTGAGGCATGGAGGTGCTGAGGCCTGGAGGTGCTGGAGGCACGGAGATGCTGAGGCACGGAGATGCTGAGGCATGGAGGTGCTGAGGCACGGAGGTGCTGGAGGCACGGAGATGCTGAGGCACGGAGGTGCTGAGGCACGGAGATGCTGGAGGCACGGAGATGCTGAGGCACGGAGATGCTGAAGCACGGAAATGCTGAGGCACGGAAGTGCTGAGGCACGGAGGTGCTGGAGGCACGGAGATACTGAGGCACGGAGATGCTGAAGCACGGAAATGCTGAAGCACGGAAATGCTGAGGCATGGAGGTCTGGAGATCACAGGTACAGCAGTAGTAGCGATGATACTCAGGCGCCGGAGATTTGCCCGGCGTCTGAATTTGTACTTCCCGCCAGCACCCGATTGGAGAGGCGCTGATGACGTCACCCGTCCCCAGTGAGCGTCGGGTGCACCCGCGATGTCCTCACTACGGGCACCGGATGGAGCGCCGGAAGGCAGAGACCGCCAGCGGGGACGGCCGCCCGGGCAGCCAGCAGCCTCGGAGGGACAAGCCCGGCGGCTGCGGCGGTGATATGACAACATGCATACATATATATACTTATACAGATTAGGGATGTGCGCCGGGCCAAATCTCGGGTTTTGGGTTCTTATTTTGGACCTATATCTCCTTCGTGTTTTGGATCTGTATTTAATTTGCCAAAGCCTCCCTTGTGAGTTTTGTATCTGTATTTAGAAATAGAAAATCATAAAAACAGCTAAAGTCACAGAATTTTGGTCTGTTTTTGATCTTACAATATTATTTACCTCAATAACATTCATTTCCACTCATTTCCAGTCAATTTTTATCACATCACAATATTGTTTTAATCCAGTGTCAGATCTTGCAGGTTTTGAGTTCCATATAAGAGAACCACATCCGGGACTTTGTTGAATCTGTTGAATTAATACACAAATTAGTTGTGTATATTGGTAAAAAAAACAACAACATGTACACGTTACTACATACCTTGCGTAAAACTAGATGAAGCGGAAACCTTCTCCAGCTCGAACATAACTTTCAGGAACTGATCCTACATTGAGGCTGAAAATAATTATCTGTACAGATGATTACAGCATCTAAAAATATATATTGTACAATAAATATTTGTCATTGTTTGTACTGTGGTCAAAATTGCCCGGTAATGCCTGGAAATTAATGTTATTGAGGTTAATAATACACTAGGAACAAAAGAAGTCCCAAATCATGTGATTTTAGCTGTTTTTGTAAATTTTGAAGATAAAAAAAACTATGAAGCCAAATCATCAAAAATGGTTTGACACAGATCTTTATTAATAACTAGATCAGGGGCCCAAGGGAGGTGGAGTATGCATGTAGTGGAAATAAGGTTCGATTTAGTAATTTCATTTAATTGTGTGATTTTCAAAATGTAAATTAATCATTGGGGGAATTGGTGATGGTCTTTAATGCATAGACAACTATTTTTATTGGTTATATTATTGCACTAATCTGACTTTTACTAATCCGACTTTTACTTTTTCTTTGATTTTACATGCCCTGAATTAAGCCATCTATGCCTCTACTCTCAATTGTTTGACCTCCATATCTTTCAACAAACATGAAACATGAAAGTAGGGAACAGCACACACAATTTGTACAAAAAAATTACCACCTACAGTGTCACAATACGTGTATGAGTCAGAGATAATAATCTAACGCTATGGTTTAATTTCACTAACAGTGTCGCACAATACGTTTATGAGTATGAAATAAAATATATTACTGTGGTACCACCTCACCCACAGTGTCACACAATACGTGTATGAGTCAGAGATAATAATCTAATGCTACGGTTTAATTTCACCAACAGTGTCGCACAATACGTGTATGAGAAGGAAATAAAATATATTACAGTCGTACCACCTTCACCCACAGCATCACACAATACGTGTATGAGTCAGAGATAATAATCTAACGCTAAGGTTTAATTTCACCAACAGTGTTGCACAATATGTGTATGAGTAGGAAATAAAATATATTACTGTGGTACCACCTTCACCAACAGTGTCGCACAATACGTGTATGAGCATGAAATACCCTGTAATAACATACTGCGGTCTGACCGGCAGTGTCACAGTACTTATGCAAATAAAATAAAAATTGTATAGTACATGATAAAGCTAAATATTTATCTTATATAAAACCCTTTATGAGGTCTAAGAACACTGTACGTTATTCACGTATGGAGTACCGTAAGGGTACGCTCGTTGCGTAGCAATCGCTTAGCCGTAGTCGAGACGCTCAAGCGTCACGTTCGCTCACGGCCAAGAGATCACAGGCAGGCACGCTATTGGCTGCCGTCTAACGTAATGATTCGCTATAGCGTAGCGGACGCTCGGGACCACGAGGAGATCACCAGCGGCGCTGGCGCTCACAATGTTAAACCTTTATATCTAAACCATAAACAGTATATTATGCAGTAAAACCTTAGTGTAGAAATAGGGTGTAGATGCAACCTAGTGTAACCTTATTAACTCAAATGCTGTTCGAGCGTCACCGACGCTCTGAGAATACTAAACACTATAAGAAATACACAGATACCTGGGCTTAGGGTCCAACGCCTAATATATATATATTATGAATGATATACTTGCAAAAGAATTAACACAATACAAGTCATACACTACAATATAACATAGACTACCTAACCAGATAACTACACAGGAAATACAATACAATTATGTTTTAATGGAAAATAAGAGAAAGAGGAGAAGAGAGAGAGAGAGAAATGGCCCACAATAACAGTAAGAACAATATGGTTGCGGAGAAACACTTACGCACAAGGGGAACGATCGCATGCGCCTCTGGACATCCAGCTCCCGATTTTCAGCAATGATAACCGTTGAAGAGAGAGCTGGTTGTGATCGGCTTGTCTATTTATGCCCCACACACAATACAATTCAATGGTCCCTACAATCTCATTGTTCATTGAACACAGGAATTCGGCTTCGCACTATAACAAAAGGTCATAGGTTGATTCATACAGGTGGGCTGTGACGATTTCCAACAGCTCAGGTGGGAGGGAAACTGGGTTTCCCGCCGCATGGCTAAGTAAGAGCAAATAATAGTAAATGGACATAAACTTCTTATGTCCATAACTATTCGCACGAGCGATTTATCCGCTCCAAACCAACACCGGAATATTGCTAATTAAATACTCTTCCGATGGGTACTAAACACCACTGTATGACTCCTGTTAGACCCTTCGTACAATACAAAGAGGGATCCCTCTGTCCAGGAACATGCTATATTAACTAAACTTTCAGAATCTATCAAAGGGACCATGATCTACAAAATACATTATATAGTTAAAATATGTAACGATTGAGTCGCACGCTACGATCACATAAACTCTACCGTAAATACGCATACCGTGCGCCTGCGGGTGCCCGCGACTGTGAGTATGCGCACGCACGGGAGAGCGTACGCATGCGCAGCGCGGACGTGTATGAGGTGCAAATATGGCAGTGTGTATAGAGATATTTTTCTGACTTTGACAGTCCACCCTTTGGCAGTCAACAATAACTGCCACCTTCTAAAACATTTCAAAAAGAGAAAAATATATGTCAGGGGTTAATACATTTCCATGGTTGGGTAAGGGAGGAGAGTAGAGAAGGTGTGAAGAGGGTATGACCTAGTGAGATAGTAGAAGCATGTGTGTATGAATCCATGTTTGGGGGGGTCATGTATCATCGTGCCGTACGTGTGGTACATCAAGCTTCGAGGCATTGCGAAGTATACATTTGAATTCCTTCTTATCCCGTGGTACGGGTCTGTGGATGGGCTGTCAAACTTTACCGAGCTCTTTTCGGCTTTTGGTTGTAACAAAATGGGGGAGCACATTTTAGTTGATGATACATGAATGGGGGAATATGTGATTGCTGATATCTGTGCCTGTATTCCCTATCGACTATGTGTGTCATTACCTGAGGGTTGTAGAGATGAAGAAAAGACATAATTACAGTAAATGCAGTGGTATTCTATGTCAGGTAAATGAACATTTGTCGGTTGAAGTCTTGTTCGGTGTCTGTTGAATGCAGTCTTCTTTGTGCTTTTGCCCATAAGGTGCGAGCAAAAGCTTTGTCAATGTCCATAGATTTACAAAAGTGTTGGGCTAGCGTAATTTTAAAATTTCTAGGGAAACTGGGGATCTATGGCAAAGTTCATCAAAAATCTGTGTATCAGGTTGTCAAAGCTTCTTCTTTAATCCATCTGTTGTCTGTATATCGGCTCATCAAATTCCTCGTCCAAGTGGGTCTTTTTACCTTGGAGGAAACGGAAAAACAGGTGAAAGAAACGGACCGTAGAAATCGCATTTTCATCACATCATTGTTTCTACATTTGGGTCATAAATCAAATCCATTGGAATTACAGTTTCCTCACTCCTCAGACTCATTACCCTGGTACGACGATTGCACTTCATTAAAGCCTGACCGCATCTAAATATCAAACCAATTGATATGACAACACCTAAGATACATAGGAGAAACTTCCCAACATCCATTATGACTCCTTGAGCCCACTCTCCTAAACCAGAGAACCAATTTCGCGGGTTCAACCATGACACCCAACCAGTCAGCTCATTACCTACAGCAGCAAGAGTGAGATTGTGTCTCCTGCGAAATTCCCACTTCAGTTGGAGAATATCGTCCATCTTTTGGTCTATGACCTCGACCGGGTCCTCGGTGCTATTCGTAATATATGTGCAACATTTCACGCCGTATTGTGTTGCCAGTGTGACACAATATCCGCCTGTCACTGCTGTGAGGTAATTAAGAACCATTCTATGCTGTACCAGTTCTGTTTTATAAGCTTGAAGTTCTCTTCCAGTATACCTAAACGTGTCATCATACATTTCAGTGATATTATCTAACAAATTTGCAAGCGCAGATATGTATTTAGAATTCAACACTCCTCTGGCGGTGCGAGTGATGTCTAACGCGATTAGAAACTGAATCCCGGTGGATTCATGGATCATGTCAGAGGCCGGATGCTCTGTTCTTTCTATCAGGTGCCGTTTAACTACGTGCTCGTAATGGGTGTGAGTATAAGGAGTTTGGGCAACACGGTGTATGTCTTTCATTTTGTCATGTGATACAGTCATTACTTCAGGCAGTACTTTTCCAATATAACACAATCCTTCAGAGTTTGGGGCAAGCCACTTATACGCCTTTCTCCCGCATATGAAATATGCATCATCGGGGAGAACATATGGGACGGAGTAGGACATAACCATATTACACACCTTCCATGAGAAATCTCCTAACCCTAATTCTTCCATCTGCTTAGTACACGTATCAGGTTGTACGATATGTGCACAGTATCCTGGTGATACCTCTCCAACTCTCGTAATCCTATTTCCTAAGGTATACCTATACCGGAAAGATTTTCCTCTACTGGCTATGTGGCGTATAAGCTCTGTGTCTGTAGGCATTCTATCTGCTCTATGCGAAAAGGTCGTGGTTTGGTTACTCCATGATACTTCCCAATTTCCTGGCTTTCGGGGATTGGAGATGTTAAAACATAATAGGGACCTATCCACATGGTATTGGTGGAGCTTCAAACTAGGAGGGCTGGAGATATTAAACCTCCTGTCCACCGGTCTCCCACCGCTTAACTCAAGTACCTCCCCTAACGTTAAAGGAAATGGTACTAGCCCTGATTTGCTATGACCTTGAGGTACTTGAGAGCATACCCAACAATCTGTTTTATTTAACACACTACCCACTAAGGAGTGATAGTCACTCAATGGATGCCGGTCCATGTGGATATTAAAACTGGATTGGCATTTCTTAATGCACCCATCCTCCACTACGTTGTTACAGAGCCTACAGATACAGTTTTCTTCAGCTAACAATCCTTCACAATTCCTTCTATTGTCAATGCTATCGGATCGTTTTCTGATACTCGCCTTTACTTGTTGGTTAAGTTGTTCTTGGAAAACTACGCCTCCATCTTTATCATCAGAACCCATTCCAGAACCTCTCTCGACCTTCATGGTACTCTCGCCGGAACAGACTGCTCTGGTCAACATCATGGTCAACAGGAAAATCCGGATCACAGTCTCTTGGGGCAAGTCCATCTTGTAGGAGGAAACGGAGAAGAATGAGAAAGGGGAAAAGATAATTTGAGGGAGAGGGGATGGGAAGTTGGAGAAAAACAATAAAAGGGAACAGGGGATCGACAACTGCTTTTGGTCTTGTGATTTTCAATGCTCAGGTGCCGCCTCAATCCTCCTGGAACAGACACTCCAGTGATACAACCTCTACCGTCTGTTCCTTATCACGGGACCTCTCTGGATCAGCAACCTTCTTACAGTGGGACGAATGAACCCAAGTCTCTCTCTCAGCAACCTTCAATGCTGTAGTGCTAGTCAATAAGACCTGGTATGGTCCTTCCCATCTGTCAATAAGGCAACCTGAGCGTAGAAAATTCCGTATCATTACATAATCCCCAGGTTCAATGTCATGACAATTACTATCTGGTAAATCAGGAATCACCAACTTCAGATTATCATTTTGATTCCTTAACTGTTTACTCATGTTAATCAAGTATTTTACAGTCACTTCATTGTTACACTTCAAATCATCCTGAGGGTTAATCATAACATGCGGTTGTCGACCAAACAAGATTTCAAAGGGAGACAGATTAAGAGGGGACCTGGGAGTGGTTCTGATGCTGTACAGTACAATGGGTAAAGCTTCTGGCCATGTCAATCCTGTCTCTGCCATCACTTTACTCAGTTTATTTTTAATAGTGCTGTTCACTCTTTCCACTTTCGCACTCGCCTGTGGACGGTATGGAGTGTGCAGCTTGCTATCAATTCCCATCAACTTACACATTCCTTGAAAGACATCACCTGTAAAATGGGTACCCCTATCGCTCTCAATTATTCTAGGGATACCGTATCTACATACAAATTCCTGCACAATTTTCTTAGCAGTAAACATAGCTGTATTTGTGGCCGCCGGAAATGCTTCGACCCAATTTGAGAAAACATCTATACAAACAAGTACATATTTCAAATTTCGACAAGGGGGTAATTGAATAAAGTCAATCTGTATTACCTGGAAAGGGCCGCCGGCAGGTGGGATATGAGATGGTTCTGTAGGTATTGCCTTTCCGATGTTCTTTCTCAAACAGGTAAGGCATGACATTGCTCTTTTACTCGCATGAGATGAAAATCCTGGGGCACACCAATATGCTCTTACCAACTTGCACATCCCTTCCTTGCCCAGATGAGTCAGCCCGTGAGCTGCCTCAGCTAAACATGGAAGGTATGCTCTGGGGGCCACTGGTTTACCGTGTCCATCCGTCCAGAGTCCTGAGGACTCCTGGCCATATCCTTTTGCCTTCCAGACTGCCTTTTCCTGTGTGGAACACAAATTTTGCATCTCACACAACTTCTGTGTGTTGATGGTATTAAATGCCATCAGTTGTGTGGTGTCTGTCTGTCTGGGGGTACCAGCTGCTAACTTAGCAGCTTCGTCTGCTCGGCTGTTACCAAGTGATACTGGGTCTTGGCTATATGTGTGTGCTTTACATTTGATAACAGCCACTCTGTCGGGTTCCTG
The DNA here is from genome assembly GCF_028390025.1 of Pseudophryne corroboree. NCBI lineage: Eukaryota > Metazoa > Chordata > Amphibia > Anura > Myobatrachidae > Pseudophryne > Pseudophryne corroboree. Next base: position 211,205,777 of record NC_086447.1, read on the forward strand.
TATCGCTGTTAGAAGCCTTTTTATGTGAGCTGCATGCGCTACCGGTGTACCAGCTGCCGTCATGAAATTTCTGAGGCGCCATAGGGCTCCGAAATCATGGACTACCCCGAATGCGTATCTAGAATCGGTGTAGATATTGGCTGACTTACCCTTAGCCAATTCACATGCTCTGGTTAGGGCGACCAGTTCAGCAACCTGGGCTGAGTGAGGTGGGCCTAGCGGTTCCGCTTCTATGGTGCCTTGGTCGTCTACGACTGCGTATCCAGTACACAAGTCTCCCGAGTCTGACTGTCTATGACAACTACCGTCCGTGTAGAACGTAAGTTCTACATCTTCCAGTGGGTTGTCACTGATGTCAGGCCTTGCGGTAAAATTTTGGGTCAAATATTCCATACAATCATGTGTGTCTTCCTTTGTATTAAATTCTCCTTCCCCACCACTCTCATCCTCCACCCTTTGTGCCTGTCCAGGCACACCTGGGAGATACGTTGCAGGATTTAATGCACTGCATCTCCTTATGGTGATGTTTACGGGGGCCATTAGTGCCAATTCCCATCTTGTAAACCGCGCTGATGAGACGTGCCTGGTTTGGGCAGAATTCAGCAAGGCTTACACTGCATGTGGTGTATGAATTGTGAGGTTGTGACCTAGCACTACATCTTCGCTTTTCGTTACTAGCATTGCTATCGCAGCAACGCTTCGCAAGCATGTGGGGAGGGATCGCGCTACCGTGTCTAGCTGAGCGCTGTAATATGCTACTGGCCTGCTGGCATCACCGTGCTTTTGGGTTAGTACGCCTGCCGCGCAACCAGCACTTTCTGTTCCGTATAGCTCAAAGGTTTCCCATAGTCTGGCATACCTAATGCTGGTGCCTGCGTTAGGCACTGTTTAAGTCTCTCAAATGCCGTCTCAGACTCGTCTGTATGCGAAATCCGATCAGGTTTGTTTGAGGAGACCATCTCCTGCAAGGGTAACGCTAGAATGGAAAACCCTGGGATCCAATTACGGCAATACCCACACATTCCTAAAAACGTTCTGATCTGTTGCTGGGTTTGTGGCAGAGTCATGTCTCTAATTGCTTGAATTCTATCAGCGGTCAGGTGTCTCAGTCCTTGTGTTAGACAGTGTCCCAAGTATTTTACCTTAGTTTGGCATAATTGCAACTTGTCTTTGGAAACCTTGTGTCCTGTGTCTGAAAGATGAAACAGGAGCTGTTTCGTATCCTTCAGGGATGCTTCCAATGAATCAGAACACAGTAGTAGATCATCCACGTACTGTATTAATACTGATCCACTCTCTGGTTGGAAAGACTGTAAACAATCATGCAAAGCCTGGGAAAATATACTTGGACTATCTATGAATCCTTGTGGTAATCGAGTCCATGTGTATTGGACTCCTCTGTATGTAAATGCAAACAAATATTGGCTGTCAGGGTGCAGAGGTACCGAAAAGAAAGCGGAGCAGAGGTCAATAACAGTGAAAAATTTCGCAGTGGGAGGGATTTGCATTAGGATGACAGCTGGATTTGGCACTACGGGGAACTGACTCTCAACTATTTTGTTAATCCCCCTTAGATCCTGCACTAGCCGGTAACCCCTCCCCCCACTCTTTTTCACAGGGAAGATGGGACTATTGGCAGTGCTGGACGTTCTTACCAGAATGCCCTGTTGTAGCAAGCGCTCTATTACTGGGTACACTCCTAACTCCACCTCTGGCTTCAGAGGGTACTGTGGGATTTTTGGAGCTATCCTACCATCTTTTACTTGTACAACTACCGGAGCTACGTTTGCCATTAATCCAGTGTCCTGTCCATCTTTAGTCCAAAGTGACTCTGGTATCTGAGATGTCATTTCTTCTACTTGGGATGGAGTCCTATTTGTCATAATGGTATGTGACATTAATTTTGACGGGGAGTCTAACATGTCTCGCACTTCCTGAGCGTGATTCTCAGGTATGTCCAAGAATACACCTTCAGGAGTACAATAAATGACGCACCCCATTTTGCACAATAAGTCTCTTCCCAGGAGATTAGTCGGTGCCGATGCAGCTAGCAAAAAGGAATGCTTGGTATGTAAAGGCCCTATTGTAATCTCGGCTGGCTTGCTAACAGGGTAATGCTGGACTACTCCTGTTACTCCCATGGCTGGAATTGTCCTACCAGTGGTTCTCATGCCCACTGTCGAATTTATCACTGATTTGGCCGCCCCCGTATCTACAAGAAAGTTTAATGATTTACCAGCTACATTAATTACAACTTCGGGTTCACTTCCAAGGCTTGCAATCAATTTTACTGGCTGCAGATTACAGGTATGGCCACACCCCTATTGGGTATGGTGACCTCCCTGAATCCCGCTGGCAGCAACTACTTGTGAGGGAGTTAGCTGGGAACTACCAGAGGCGTGCCAGTCTCTGTTCGGGGGGTATCTTTTTGTTTCCCCTGTATGTGGCTCATAACTCCGTCTCTGTGGACCCTGATCCCAATGTCGTGTGTCGTGTCGTTGTCTAGGGGGTTGATAAGATTTTGGTACATTTCTCGATCTACAGTCTCGTGCAAAGTGTCCCTGTTTGTGACAAAAATAACATGTTACCACATTTGACTTACCCACAGGGCAGTTGGCTGGGATTTTTACTATAATTTTTAACCTTTCTCTTGCCACTTGTCATGTGCCTAAGTGTTTTAAGTCATCTATTATTGTCCCGGTCCCCAAAAATGGTAAGGCCAGTGAGCCAAACGATTACCGACCAATTGCTCTGACATCTCTTATAATGAAGGCCTTTGAAAGATTGGTTATGGGACACATAAAAAAAAGTATCCCAGCCAATCTGGATCCTTTTCAATTTGCATATAAAGCAAATAGGTCGACAGATGACGCTGCTATCACCTTGATTCATCGTGTGGCTACCCATCTAGAATCCACATGTTCCTCTGCGAGAATTTTGTTCGTGGATTACAGTTCGGCATTTAATACAGTAATCCCAACATCATTAGTGTTTAAATTATCTGAGTTGGGATTGAATAACTTTGTATGTAGATGGATCTTGGATTTCTTGACTAACAGGCCCCAATCTGTTAGATTGTACAATTCCCTGTCAAGCGAACTTGTAATCAGTACAGGGGTGCCTCAGGGTTGTGTACTGAGTCCCCTGCTGTACTCTCTGTTTACCTATGATTGCCATTCAAATTCGGAGTCAGTTCACATTATTAAATTTGCCGATGATATCGCAGTCGTAGGTTTAATAAGTAAGGACGATGAGTCAGAATATAGATCTGAGGTCGCTAGGTTAGAAGCTTGGAGTCAAATTAATCACTTAATTTTAAATGTAAAAAAAACAAAAGAAATGATTGTAGATTTTAGGAAAATTCACATGCAGCCTTCTTGTCCCCTAGTCGTAAATAACCAGGTTGTGGAGACAGTTGAGTCCTTTAAATTCCTGGGTATTAACATCTCCAATGACCTGTCTTGGGGTATCCATACACGATGTGTTGTTAAAAAATCTCAACAACGCCTGTTTTTATTGAGGAAAATGCGCATGGCAGGGATACGTAAGGAGATTTTAGTAAACTTTTATTCAGCAATTTTAGAGAGTGTCCTCACATACGGAATTATAGTATGGTTTGGAAACTGTACTGCTATAGAACGTAAGTCCCTTCAGAGAGTGGTTAAAACTGCAAGTAGAGTAATTGGAGTCAGCCTGCCCTGTATTCAGGATATATATGAAAAAAGGCTCCTCACTAAGGTGAAAAGTATTCTGGGAGATCTATCTCATCCAAATGGGGGGATGTTTTCTGTGTTGCCATCTAATAGGCGTTACCGTTCTATTCTTTGTCGGACAAACCGGTTAAGGGGTAGTTTTTTCCCAAAAGCAATAAACATGTTAAACCAGATAGGACCGAGATAAATTGACAATTGGGAATGTCTTGGGTTTAGGAGTGCTCTCTTCGTTCTGTTCTTATGGTCTCTGTATATGCTTGCTTTTTAGTTTCGTTGATTGTTCATTGAACTATTGATGACAATAAAGTATTATTATTATTATTATTATTGGTGATATTAACACAGGCTGTTTTGTGGTCAGGGCCTGTATACTTACTGACATTAACTTATCACCTTGTGACTCCCTGTGTCTGGTGATATTCCGGTCGTGATCAATAGCAGCCTCTCTCAAAGTAGCCACAGACAGACCTCGCCAACATGGTTGTGTGGTCTGTACCCTAGTCTTTAATGACTCTTTTAAACCATCCATCAGTACCGATACTGCTACTTCTCGATGGTTTATGTTTGTTTTAATGTCCTCTATGCCTGTGTATTTTGCCATCTCTGATAATGCTCTGTGAAAATACTCTGCAGCTGTTTCTGACTCCTTTTGTTTAATGGAGAATATCTTGTTCCATTTAACTACCGCTGGGAAATATTCCTTTAACTGTAAGCTTATTCTTTTTACATTATCTTTGTTGTACACATCTGTAAGAGGTACATCCTGATCTAATCCACAGTCAGCTAAAAATTGAGTTGCGTCGACATTGGAGGGTAAACAAGCTCTTAGCAGTACTTGCCAATCTTTATTATTGGGCTCTAAAGTGTTTCCTAGGTCTCTGATGTATTTTTGGCTAGCAACTAAATCTTTTCTAGGGTCAGGGAATTCAGACACTATGGTCCTTAATTCCATTCGGGTAAACGGGCTATACATGGCGATATTCCTAACAGGAGTGACTCCTGAAGTGTCCGTTTTCCCATTTGGCACTACTATTACCTTAACAGGATTAATTCTAACAACATCATTCTGTGTAGATTCTGCAGTTTGTGGTGAAATAGTTTCAGCATAGTGTATGGTGCCGTACTTACCCGTTGATACGACCTCACCTGTCCCTCCGCTAGGGGGCTTTGTTACTAATCTTATGGGTTGGGCCGTGCCTACTGTTGTTTCTGATATGGTGGCTGCTAGAGAGAGCGCTGATATTGTTGCCGATTCGTCCTCTTGATCACACTCCTGGGGAAAGTTCAAAACAGGGTACAACTTGCACGGGTTAATACTTGCATTGGTTAATTGGTTAACATTATCTTTAACATTTACACAGTTGCTAAGTGTTTGTTTGTTACACCTTAGTGCATCATTCTCCGCAACCAATTTCTCTCCTGATATGTATGGTGGCGGTGGGGCCGTGGCTATCAGTTTCCTGATCGAGCCAGATCCCGCCGCCTGAGCCAATCCTCTCTGTATGTCACCCTCCTGTTGCCACAACTGCAAATAATCATAATGCTTGATTTGTCTCTTTGCTGATTTAATGAGACATATCCTTCTCCTTAAATTTGTTAACACTTCTGTGCTGAAGCTACCTACTCTTGGGAATTTCTCCCCGTCATGTACTGTCATTCTCTCCCATTCATCACATAAAGCTTCTGTGTGACTTCCGTACTTTTCACACATTACGTACCTTGCCGACCCGACTGGTCGGTTTATAGAATCAACCCGAACCGAGGTTGATCGCCCCCTTCCTGAACAACTGGCCCCCATAATTTGCAGGTGTTACGGAACCTTACAAAAAAACAAGATATTCACGATAGGTTGGCGGTGAAGTTTACCGAGCACCTCACTCACTCGCCCACGCCGACCAATACGACCTGATCACACTGATATAGTGCTGGCGTACTCGACCCAGGGCCCCTATTAACCTTTGTTTACTGGAACATGTGAGTGTGATCCGCAGAGCATTAACCCTTTCCAGTAAAGGTGTGGTTGTCAGATAGTTCCTGAGTGACCAGCGAACTTCCCTTTTTGAAAAAATAAAAAATTACACAAATCACGTTAGAATGTACAAATAGCGTTTATGACCTTCGTACACAAATAGTACCGGTCAGGTTTACTAATGCACACAATTACGTGCGGTACAATCGGTCAGCACATAAGCAACTAATCTTATGTACGGAGCGACCAGCGGAATCGAAAATTGCGTCTGCGAATTCCTTCAGCAAGAGCTTGTATGGCCTATATGGGTGTTGCACCAACCCTTTTTTTGGTGTTGTGCCTGTGGACTCTATAGCGGACTTCCTTGTCTGCTGTACCTAGACCTCCTGGTCTGTTATGACCTCCTGGTCAGCTACAGTATGACCTCCTGGTCTGCTATACTCTAATGCTCAAATTTTAGGTTTAACCAAGGATGCCTCCCTAGCCACCGTGCATGTCACTTACACGTATGTACCTCACGAGAACTCGATGATTTCTTTTGGTTCAATCCTCAAAATTGTAAAAACAAACACTCACTCACCACATATACACTTTTGTTTCTATTTCTATTTCTGCGCAGAAATTTCTCTTTAGACCAGATGTGTTACAAATTAGGAGAAGGATCTGTTACTTTAAATTTCGAATTTAAAATAGATTTGCGCTACTTATCGCCTGTTTGCGCTATTTAAAAATCAACACTATTGTGTGACTTGAGTTACGTGGGCGTACCCAGACGCTCCGTTGCGTAATTTACGCTGCGTGCGTCGGCCCTTTGCGTACGCGAGTCTCTCCCTTTGTTAGAGACACGTGTACACCAGTCTTTGTCCACCGTAACACAACTAACACGTTTATCAATGTAGATGATCCTCGATCATCTACCGCACACCACACCAATCTCTCCTTTTACCTTTAGGTAGAGCTGTGTGTATTTCTATACCTTAACTGTATTACCTTTTCTCTTTAACTATGAAATAGCGGCAAATCTCTCTTAGTACGTTTATCAATTATACAAGGCAAACAGGAGAGTGATATATGAAAATACACGAATGAAAAGAAATGCAGATATGCGTGCGTGTGTACGCAAGACAGAAATAAACAGTTTTAAAAAGACACTATCGTTTTGTTCTTACCTTCGGTCCCGGATTCCTTCAGCACCCTTTACTAAGTGAAGCAGACGCTTATCCAAACAGCACTACGAGGAATATGACCTCCCGCCCTTTGCTGCTGGATAATGTCTGCTGAAATTACCTAGTGCAGATATGTGAAGGACGGGCGAGCCGCCAATTGATAAAGCTAAATATTTATCTTATATAAAACCCTTTATGAGGTCTAAGAACACTGTACGTTATTCACGTATGGAGTACCGTAAGGGTACGCTCGTTGCGTAGCAATCGCTTAGCCGTAGTCGAGACGCTCAAGCGTCACGTTCGCTCACGGCCAAGAGATCACAGGCAGGCACGCTATTGGCTGCCGTCTAACGTAATGATTCGCTATAGCGTAGCGGACGCTCGGGACCACGAGGAGATCACCAGCGGCGCTGACGCTCACAATGTTAAACCTTTATATCTAAACCATAAACAGTATATTATGCAGTAAAACCTTAGTGTAGAAATAGGGTGTAGATGCAACCTAGTGTAACCTTATTAACTCAAATGCTGTTCGAGCGTCACCGACGCTCTGAGAATACTAAACACTATAAGAAATACACAGATACCTGGGCTTAGGGTCCAACGCCTAATATATATATATTATGAATGATATACTTGCAAAAGAATTAACACAATACAAGTCATACACTACAATATAACATAGACTACCTAACCAGATAACTACACAGGAAATACAATACAATACAATTATGTTTTAAGGGAAAATAAGAGAGAAAGAGGAGAAGAGAGAGAGAGAGAAATGGCCCACAATAACAGTAAGAACAATATGGTTGCGGAGAAACACTTACGCACAAGGGGAACGATCGCATGCGCCTCTGGACATCCAGCTCCCGATTTTCAGCAATGATAACCGTTGAAGAGAGAGCTGGATGTGATCGGCTTGTCTATTTATGCCCCACACACAATACAATTCAATGGTCCCTACAATCTCATTGTTCATTGGACACAGGAATTCGGCTTCGCACTATAACAAAAGGTCATAGGTTGATTCATACAGGTGGGCTGTGACGATTTCCAACAGCTCAGGTGTGAGGGAAACTGGGTTTCCCGCCGCATGGCTAAGTAAGAGCAAATAATAGTAAATGGACATAAACTTCTTATGTCCATAACTATTCGCACGAGCGATTTATCCGCTCCAAACCAACACCGGAATATTGCTAATTAAATACTCTTCCGATGGGTACTAAACACCACTGTATGACTCCTGTTAGACCCTTCGTACAATACAAAGAGGGATCCCTCTGTCCAGGAACATGCTATATTAACTAAACTTTCAGAATCTATCAAAGGGACCATGATCTACAAAATACATTATATAGTTAAAATATGTAACGATTGAGTCGCACGCTACGATCACATAAACTCTACCGTAAATACGCATACCGTGCGCCTGCGGGTGCCCGCGACTGTGAGTATGCGCACGCACGGGAGAGCGTACGCATGCGCAGCGCGGACGTGTATGAGGTGCAAATATGGCAGTGTGTATAGAGATATTTTTCTGACTTTGACATACACTGGGGTACTGCACAAACAAAACAAAAAAGATATATATTTTTTTATAATTATATTTTTAGGCTTTTTTTTTTAGCTTTTATTATTTTAATTTTACACTGGGGTGGCGTTCCTGGATGGATGCACAGGGGTGTTGTTCGGACTCGATTTGGGATACGAGTAAGACAGGAAGTCCCGAACTGGACTCGGATTCCAAAGTCTGGGTAGGTCCGGTTCTCTCTAATACATATATATATACACATACACACAGAGCCGGATTAAGGTTTGTGGGGCCCCTGGGCAATAAACATGTGGCGGCCCCTATCAATATAATTGACAAAATGTATATTGAGTTAGGTTTATATATATATATATGGGATCGGTATGGTATTCCGCCACATGGGATGCCGAAGGTCAGTATATTGACATTGGCATTCCGAGCGGTGGAATGCCGTCCGGTTCTATGCTCTCTCTATGGGTGTCGTGGACACCCATAGAGGAAGAATCACTTACCTAGCCGATTTACCGGCGGCGGTATGGTGTCCCAATTGGGATATATATATATATATATATATATATATATATACTATAAACCTGTCCTTGTGGAATCTCCTATCAGTCACCCGTCCCTGTGGAATAGTCTGTCACTCAATCACACCTCCCTCCTCTTCTATGACTACGAGCAGAGGCGTATCTAGGGTAGGGCGAGTGGGGCACGTGCCCTGGGTGCCTTGGCAGGCCCAGAAGAGGGGGGGCGCCGCCGGCGACCAGGGCATCATGCCCCACTTGCCCCTGTCAACCCTAAATGTGAGGGGAGGAGAGCGCAGCGTCTCTCCCTCCCCTCACCGCCGCTGCCAGCAGCGCTGCTGTGTCCGGTCTCCGGCGCTAGCCAATCAGAGCTTGCGGACCGGCTCCTGATTGGCTAGCGAACCGGCGCCAGACAGCCGCCGGAGACCTGGAGCGGTGAGGGGAAGGAGAGGCGCTGCGCTCTCCTCCCCTCACATAGTGCAAGCGGTAAGTGACGGGGGGGGGGGGGGGCGGCGGGCTTGGCGGCACAGTGGGGCATGTATCTGGCACTAAATGGGGCATATGTAACTGGCAATGAGTGGGGCCTGGCACTGTGGAGCATGTAACTGGCACTGTGGGGCATGTAACTGGCACTGTGGGACAATGTAACTGGCATTGTGCGTCATGTAACTGGCACTGTGGGGCATGTAACTGGCACTGTGGGGCAATGTAACTGGCACTGTGGGGCATGTAACTGGCACTGTGGGGCATGTAACTGGCACTGTGGGGCATTGTATCTGGCACTGTGGGGCAATGTAACTGGCACTGTGGGGCAATGTAACTGGCACTGTGGGGCATGTATCTGGCACTGTGGGGCATTGTATCTGGCACTGTGGGGCAATGTAACTGGCACTGTGGGGCATGTATCCGGCACTGTGGGGCATTGTATCTGGCACTGGGGGGCAATGTAACTGGCACTGTGGGGCATTGTATCTGGCACTGTGGGGCAATGTAACTGGCACTGTGGGGCATTGTATCTGGCACTGTGGGGCATTGTATCTGGCACTGTGGGGCAATGTAACTGGCACTGTGGGGCATTGTATCTGGCACTGTGGGGCAATGTAACTGGCACTGTGGGCCATTTTCAGTGGCCACACCCCTTCTGGAGTGTGGTCACACCCCTTCTGTTGTGTGGCCACACCCATCTTTCACCACGCGCGCCTCTGGCGCGCGCACATACTTCTTTTGCTATGTTTACTTTTCTTTTTCTTTTTTTTGGGGGGGCGCCATTTTACATCTTGCCCTGGGCTCCAAAAACCCTAGTTACGCCTCTGACTAAAAGGCTAGACAGTCACAGGACAGACAATGATGAACATGCCACTGTAGCCTCGACCACTGCTAGGGTCAGAGGAGCATGTGCTGGACTCCACCAATCCAGGCTCAGCACATGCTCCTCTGACCCCACTGTCTCTCATCAGTAGCAGTAAGGACAAATGAGAATGTGCTGTTGCTGCTATTGCTCTGTATCTCCACCACCATCCAGCTCTTCTTAAAATCGGAAGAAGCACTGGCAGGGCACTGATCTCCACGGCGGCTGCTGTATATAGAACAGCTGTATACATGACGTCACAGGCAGGGGCGGAACTACCGGAGACAACGGAGTCGGATGCCGCCGGGCTCCTGCCTTGCAGAGGGCACCAGCTCTGTTGTCCCCCGTTCCGTCCAGAGTACCCATTCTGCACCTGTCCTGCAGCCGCTGGAGGACCCGCCAAGCGCATCGCCTAACAAACTCAGCGGCGCTCGCTCGCTCCTCCCTTGATGTGTTTAGGAGCTATCTCTCTAGCTCTGCTGCTTTACTCTGGTCGCGTGACATCCGTCCGCGACCCAGAGCCTGAGTGAGCAGCCGGCCAGGATGCAATGAAGGCGAGTGGTGCCTCCAGGGTATGTACGCTGCTCTATGGGACTCCGTTGGAGGGGAGAGGTGGGGAGGAGAGAGAGAAGTCTGCAGCTGCGGGGCTCCATTTGTGGGGAGAGGGGGGAGAGAAATTTGCAGCTGCGGGCCTCAGTTGGTGGGGAGGGGGGGGGGGAGAAATCTGCAGCTGCGGGGCTCAGTTGGTGGTGAGAGGGGGAGCCATTAGTATGTATGTATGTATATACAGGTTGAGTATCCCATATCCAAATATTCCGAAATACGGAATATTCCGAAATACGGACTTTTTTGAGTGAGAGTGAGATAGAGAAATCTTTGTTTTCTGTGGCTCAATGTACACAAACTTTGTTTAATACACAACGTTATTAAAAAATATTGTATTAAATTACCTTCAGGCTGTGTGTATAAGGTGTATATGAAACATAAATGCATTCTGTGCTTAGACTTGGGTCCCATCGCCATGATATCTCATTATGGCATGCAATTATTCCAAAATACGTAAAAATCCCATATCCAAAATACCTCTGGTCCCAAGCGTTTTGGATAAGGGATACTCAACCTGTATATATATATATATATATATATATAGTCCCGCAATGGTGTGGCACTCGGCTGGATAAATGGACAATAAACCAGTCAGGTCTTACTTGCTCTAGTAAGACCTGACTGGTTTATTGTCCATTTATCCAGCCGAGTGCCACACCATTGCGGAACTATATTTATACATTGGTATATGTGGAGGCACCGGCGCAGCTATTGGAGTTTTCGTGGAGTGCCGGTCTGAAATTGCTGTATATATATATATATATATATATATATATATATATATATATATATATATATATATATATATAAATATATAATACCCTGCATTATGCATTACCATGAGGAGGGTGCCAAGGCATCTACATCATTTCAGTTTGCAAAAGTGCCAGACTTCCTTATTAGAGATATATATATATAGAGAGAAAAAGAGTGAGATAAGCTGCGGGATGTAATGGCGCCTGGTCGGATGGTTTTTTAAAGGGGCAATCACTTACAAGGCGAAACCATGCCTTGTAAGTGATTGCCCCTGAAAAAAAACGTCCGAGTTCGGCCAGCATCCCACACAGCCGCTGGACTCAGGCAGCATTACATCTCGCCACTTATTGCGAACGTCACCCTGCAACTTTTTGGATACTACAGCATTTGCAATTTAATCTAGTTCATAATTTTTTTTTAAGGGTGTCGGCCGCAGTAATATATATATATATATATATATATATATATACAATGTGGGTGTTTGCAGTGTTGGAAGCCACAGTCCACTGGCCCCCTCTCAACAGAAACAGGCGGCACTCCACGGATTTGATGTGAAATAAAAATGTATGGAACAAACAGCATGACGAGTCCAACGTTTCAACACCGCGGCGGGTGTTTTTGTCAACGACACATGTTGAAAACAAACATAGTGTACATAGTTCTTACCTTAAGTACCCCTCTCTTGTCAGTGCAGTCAGACAGGTGCGGCGGGCGGGAGAGTCGCCGGCGGCTCCGGCACCGGGCGGCTGAAAATGACGTCACCGTTGCTTGGCTACCAGAAGACATCAACACCCGGCGCATCCCGTTGCTGCGCTGTAGAGAAGAGGCATTATTAAATACAAAGTATAACAAAAGTGATACAGGGATGCAATAAAACTGTAAGAGGAAACAAAGTAGAGTTTCCAGCGGTGTAAGTGAAAAAGACCTAAAACAGCTGAGCAATCGTGTAAAAGGGATCCTATCTAAGCATCTTAAATAAATCTATATATAAATCAACAGCTATACGCTGTGCAATATGTAACTGTCAACCATGATAATAGAAACCACAGGAGCTGCACGCTGCTGCGAATGGCACACTAGACATATACTAATAGCTCCAGAACGGGTGCACTAAGCTAGCTAGTGTAATAACATTTAAAGAAAGACACTCCATGTCAATTTTTCATTCAGTCCCTGAGGGGCTACAGAGTTCAGCAGAGCAATCCATTGCATTTCTCATTGTGACAAAAGTTTTTGTCTGTCACCGCCACGATTAGATATAGGGACGTGGTCCACAATCTGGTACTTCAAGCTCGAAAGAGGATGTCCGGATAACTTAAAATGACGGGCGACTGGCTGGTCATTGGGGGTAATTCCAAGTTGATCGCAGCAGGAAATTTTTTAGCAATTGGGCAAAACCATGTGCACTGCAGGGGGGGGGGGCAGATATAACATTTGCATAGAGAGTTAGATTTGGGTGGGTTATTTTGTTTCTGTGCAGGGTAAATACTGCCTGCTTTATTTTTACACTGCAATTTAGATTGCAGATTGAACACACCACACCCAAATCTAACTCTCTCTGCACATGTTATATCTGCCTCCCCTGCAGTGCACATGGTTTTGTCCAACTGCTAAAAAAATTCCTGCTGCGATCAACTTGGAATTACCTCCATTGTCCTTGCCTTCAATAGCAGCTTTAATGGCTGATCGGTGGAGAGCCATACGTTCTTTGAATGTTCTAATCGTTTGACCCACATACAGTAGTCCGCACGGACAGATAATGACGTAAATAACGTACTGAGAACTGCAAGTAACAAAGTGATGTATGGTATACTTTTTGCCCGTGGCTGGATGTTGAAAGAAAGAGCCAGCAATAAGGTAGTTGCATGTGGTACATGAGGGGCATTTATAGCACCCTTTACGAGTGGATGTTCTAACCTTCGGAGAGACATCTGTATGCACCAAAAGGTCGCGTAAGTTGCGTCTGCGCTTATAACTAGGCATCACTGATTTATTGTGAAAACACGGCAACATATGATCACTTTTCACAATCGGCCACAGAGCACTAACAGCCCTGGGAATAACTGCACTTGCTGTAGTGAACTCTGTGACTAATCGGATCTTCTCAAATGTCACGTCGTCCCTTTTGGGCTGTAGTAGCATTGCCCGCAGTTTTTTAAAACCTCAGTTTTCTGTTGTAGAAGCTTGTTATATAGATATCCTCTGGCTCTGAATCTATCTACCACCTGTATTAGCGCTTGATCCAACTCTCCCGGATTGCTTGTAATACGAGCCACCCTGGTCATCTGGGACTTAGGCAGTCCTGCCTTCAAAGCTGGCGGGTGGAAACTACAGTGCTCAAGAAGTGTATTCCGGTCTGTCGGTTTGTGATAGACAGCCGTATGTATATGGCAGTCCTTGATGGTAATGGAGACATCTAAATAGTGGATCACTTCTTTGCTATAATGGTGGGTGAACCGAATTGGTGAATCTACCAAATTGATGGAGCACAGAAGTTGCTTTAAGCTATCTTCGTCTCCAATCCAAAACAAAATCAGGTCGTCAATGTACCGTTTGTACAACAGGATGTTGGAACTGATGGAGACATCTGAGAAGAACAGCTCATGTTCTTTGGCGAACATGTATACATTGGCTAGCGACGGTGCGATGCAAGAACCCATTGCACAGCCCGTTGTTTGTTCGTAATATTTCCCGTTGTGTATGAAATAATTACGCTGGAGAGTCAATTGCAACAAGGTGATGAATAGATCAATATCGATCAGTTGGAACTTATTGCACTCCAAGAATGCTCTCATGGTGGCCAGCCCTTCGGTGTGTGGAATCACTGAATATAGGTTCTTCACATCCATAGTGCACATGATGGTATTAGCGGGCAAAGTGTCCATGGTGTTTAAGATATTTAAAAGATCTGTAGTGTCCCGTAAGTGTGTGGGTTGCTTAATCACCAATGGCTGTACCATAAGATCGAGGAATTTTGAAATCGGATAGTATAAGGAGTCTCTTGCTGAAATAATAGGTCTGATAGGCGGTCTAACCGCATCCTTGTGAATCTTGGGCAGGGAATAAATCACAGGCACTTTGGGATGTTTTTGCATTAATCCCAATCTACTTTTCTCATCGATTTTTCCTTGATTCTGAGTTATAGAAAGAATTCTGTCCACTTCTGATTTGTAGCGGACGGTAGGATTGCCAGGAAGCTTTTTGTAAGTGGTATTATCGGATAGGAGTACATCTAGATCTTTAATGTACTGTGTCCTATCTTGGATAATAATTGCACCGCCTTTGTCGGCTGGGCGGACAATGATTGAAGAATCCTGAGATAGGGATTTTAAAGCTATTTGTTCAATATATAATAATAATATACAGCTAGGGGTCCGGCACTCCATGTAATAGTTAACTGTCCCCGGTGCCCTCACAGGTAAGGAATATATGCTGTATCCTGATGACAATCTTAAGAGATTGAAACGTTAATAATAGCTTGCGAGTGCCGTACTCTGAGTTTTTGTATCTATCTATCTATCTATCTATCTATCTATCTATCTATCTATCTATCTATCTATCTATCTATCTATCTATCTATCTATCTATCTATCTATCTATCTATCTAATAGGGAAGTCCGGCAAACTGAAATAATGTAGATGCCTCGGTGCCCTCCCCATGGTAATCCATACTGCAGGGTAATATATATATATATATATATATATATATATATATATATATATATATATATATATATAAAACGGAATGGCTGGGGCTGGTGGCACTCAAAGGGTTTTCATCCAGTCACAGAAATCGGAATTATGGGCTGACTGTCAATATTACAATTTATATAGATAAATAAATGGCCATTATGTGTATATACATATATATATATATATATATATATAAAATATATTAATACACACACACAGCGCACGCAGTGATAGCCATGGCACGCACGTTGGGTTTGCCATGCGACCCAGAGCATGATCAAAATTAGGTAACGTTTGCTTGATAACTTAATTTTGATCAGGGAATGATTTCTATCTATCTATCTATCTATCTATCTATCTATCTATCTATCTATCTATCTATCTATCTATCTAGGTGGAAGGGGCACCAACATATCTCTTGCCTCCGGGCGTCTGGGATGAACTTACGCCACTGGTCACAGGACAAGTGCTGGGAGCAGGAAGGTGGGTTGCAGACTCGCCCAGTCTATGCAGGGAAAGAGTGCCTTCGGGGCAGCAAGTATGCCACCCCCACAAATTTGCACCTTGGGTGGTGGTCCCAGTCGCACACCCCTTGTTACAGCCCTGTATATAAAATACATAAAGGGTCTGATGCAGAATTCGCATTACTTCAGCTACCACAGTGTATCTTGCATGAATTTGAGCTGCACTTGTACCAGAACGGGATGGTATCGTGATTCCAGCGCTTGTGATGTCGGCAGTCGGAATACCGACAGCGGCATCCCGACGCTCAGTATCCTGACATCTAGTTGGTAAGTATACTACCCCTAATCCCTAACCTCCCTAACCCTAACCCACCTTTCCCGAAGCCTGACACTAAAATAGCCTAACCCTAACCCTACCTGGTGATGCCTAACCCTAACCAAGTCTCCACACAGCCTAAACCTTACCCTCCCTCCCCCGCAGCCTAACCTTAACTCTCCCCTGTGTTGCCTAACCCTACCCTTCTTCACTGTGGTTTCTTCCGTGGCTGGCTCATCCTTCTTCTTTTCTTTAGGAACTTTTTTTTGATCCCTATCTGCTTCACTCCCATCACAGTACCCCTTCCCCCTCACAGTACAGTACCCCTCACCCATCACACCCCCTAACCCATTACAGCCCAGCATCTCTCTCTCCTCACCTTCACCCAACACAGCACCCCCCAGCTCCCCTCACAGCACAGCACCTCTCACCCATTACAGCTCAGCACACCTCACCCATTGCAGCACAGCACTCCTCTCTGATAACAGAACCCCTTTCCTCACAGCACACCTCCCCTCACAGCATAACACCCTTCACAGCACAGCAAACCTCCCCTCACAGCTCAACACTCTGTATAGTACAGCATCCCTCACAGCTTAGCAGCCCTCACCCATTACAGCACACCTCCCCTCACAGCATAACACCCTTCACAGCACAGCAAACCTCCCCTCACAGCTCAACACTCTGTATAGTACAGCATCCCTCACAGCTTAGCAGCCCTCACCCATTACAGCACACCTCCCCTCACAGCATAACACCCTTCACAGCACAGCAAACCTCCCCTCACAGCTCAACACTCTGTATAGTACAGCATCCCTCACAGCTTAGCACCCCTCACCCATTACAGCACACCTCCCCTCACAGCATAACACCCTTCACAGCACAGCAAACCTCCCCTCACAGCTCAACACTCTGTATAGTACAGCATCCCTCACAGCTTAGCACCCCTCACCCATTACAGCACACCTCCCCTCACAGCATAACACCCTTCACAGCACAGCAAACCTCCCCTCACAGCTCAACACTCTGTATAGTACAGCATCCCTCACAGCTTAGCAGCCCTCACCCATTACAGCACACCTCCCCTCACAGCACACCTCCCATCACATTTTGGGGGCTTGATCCCATGTCATGCCCCTGTTTTCATCACTCTGGGGGCTTGCCTTGCCTCTCCATGGCGTCATCCTATGGGGTAACACACCCAGATGGTGACACATGGTGCGGCATGCATACCGCCATAGTAATGCCACTGACATAGGGTGCCAGTGCATAAAATATGCAGATATTCACCTAGAGATGAGCGCCGTAAATTTTTCGGGTTTTGTGTTTTGGTTTTGGGTTCGGTTCCGCGGCCGTGTTTTGGGTTCGAACGCGTTTTGGCAAAACCTCACCGAATTTTTTTTGTCGGATTCGGGTGTGTTTTGGATTCGGGTATTTTTTTCCAAAAACACTAAAAAACAGCTTAAATCATAGAATTTGGGGGTCATTTTGATCCCAAAGTATTATTAACCTCAAAAACCATAATTTACACTCATTTTCAGTCTATTCTGAATACCTCACACCTCACAATATTATTTTTAGTCCTAAAGTTTGCACCGAGGTCGCTGTGTGAGTAAGATAAGCGACCCTAGTGGCCGACACAAACACCGGGCCCATCTAGGAGTGGCACTGCAGTGTCACGCAGGATGTCCCTTCCAAAAAACCCTCCCCAAACAGCACATGACGCAAAGAAAAAAAGAGGCGCAATGAGGTAGCTGTGTGAGTAAGATTAGCGACCCTAGTGGCCGACACAAACACCGGGCCCATCTAGGAGTGGCACTGCAGTGTCACGCAGGATGGCCCTTCCAAAAAACCCTCCCCAAACAGCACATGACGCAAAGAAAAAAAGAGGCGCAATGAGGTAGCTGACTGTGTGAGTAAGATTAGCGACCCTAGTGGCCGACACAAACACCGGGCACATCTAGGAGTGGCACTGCAGTGTCACGCAGGATGTCCCTTCCAAAAAACCCTCCCCAAACAGCACATGACGCAAAGAAAAAAAGAGGCGCAATGAGGTAGCTGTGTGAGTAAGATTAGCGACCCTAGTGGCCGACACAAACACCGGGCCCATCTAGGAGTGGCACTGCAGTGTCACGCAGGATGTCCCTTCCAAAAAACCCTCCCCAATCAGCACATGATGCAAAGAAAAAGAAAAGAAAAAAGAGGTGCAAGATGGAATTATCCTTGGGCCCTCCCACCCACCCTTATGTTGTATAAACAAAACAGGACATGCACACTTTAACCAACCCATCATTTCAGTGACAGGGTCTGCCACACGACTGTGACTGATATGACGGGTTGGTTTGGACCCCCCCCAAAAAAGAAGCAATTAATCTCTCCTTGCACAAACTGGCTCTACAGAGGCAAGATGTCCACCTCATCTTCACCCTCCGATATATCACCGTGTACATCCCCCTCCTCACAGATTATCAATTCGTCCCCACTGGAATCCACCATCTCAGCTCCCTGTGTACTTTGTGGAGGCAATTGCTGCTGGTCAATGTCTCCGCGGAGGAATTGATTATAATTAATTTTAATGAACATCATCTTCTCCACATTTTCTGGATGTAACCTCGTACGCCGATTGCTGACAAGGTGAGCGGCGGCACTAAACACTCTTTCGGAGTACACACTTGTGGGAGGGCAACTTAGGTAGAATAAAGCCAGTTTGTGCAAGGGCCTCCAAATTGCCTCTTTTTCCTGCCAGTATAAGTACGGACTGTGTGACGTGCCTACTTGGATGCGGTCACTCATATAATCCTCCACCATTCTATCAATGTTGAGAGAATCATATGCAGTGACAGTAGACGACATGTCCGTAATCGTTGTCAGGTCCTTCAGTCCGGACCAGATGTCAGCATCAGCAGTCGCTCCAGACTGCCCTGCATCACCGCCAGCGGGTGGGCTCGGAATTCTGAGCCTTTTCCTCGCACCCCCAGTTGCGGGAGAATGTGAAGGAGGAGATGTTGACAGGTCGCGTTCCGCTTGACTTGACAATTTTGTCACCAGCAGGTCTTTCAACCCCAGCAGACCTGTGTCTGCCGGAAAGAGAGATCCAAGGTAGGCTTTAAATCTAGGATCGAGCACGGTGGCCAAAATGTAGTGCTCTGATTTCAACAGATTGACCACCCGTGAATCCTTGTTAAGCGAATTAAGGGCTGCATCCACAAGTCCCACATGCCTAGCGGAATCGCTCCGTGTTAGCTCCTCCTTCAATGCCTCCAGCTTCTTCTGCAAAAGCCTGATGAGGGGAATGACCTGACTCAGGCTGGCAGTGTCTGAACTGACTTCACGTGTGGCAAGTTCAAAGGGCATCAGAACCTTGCACAACGTTGAAATCATTCTCCACTGCACTTGAGACAGGTGCATTCCACCTACTATATCGTGCTCAATTGTATAGGCTTGAATGGCCTTTTGCTGCTCCTCCAACCTCTGAAGCATATAGAGGGTTGAATTCCACCTCGTTACCACTTCTTGCTTCAGATGATGGCAGGGCAGGTTCAGTAGTTTTTGGTGGTGCTCCAGTTTTCTGTACGTGGTGCCTGTACGCCGAAAGTGTCCCGCAATTCTTCTGGCCACCGACAGTATCTCTTGCACGCCCCTGTCGTTTTTTAAAAAATTCTGCACCACCAAATTCAAGGTATGTGCAAAACATGGGACGTGCTGGAATTGGCCCAGATTTAATGCACACACAATATTGCTGGCGTTGTCCGATGCCACAAATCCACAGGAGAGTCCAATTGGGGTAAGCCATTCCGCGATGATCTTCCTCAGTTGCCGTAAGAGGTTTTCAGCTGTGTGCGTATTCTGGAAAGCGGTGATACAAAGCGTAGCCTGCCTAGGAAAGAGTTGGCGTTTGCGAGATGCTGCTACTGGTGCCGCCGCTGCTGTTCTTGCGGCGGGAGTCCATACATCTACCCAGTGGGCTGTCACAGTCATATAGTCCTGACCCTGCCCTGCTCCACTTGTCCACATGTCCGTGGTTAAGTGGACATTGGGTACAGCTGCATTTTTTAGGACACTGGTGACTCTTTTTCTGAGGTCTGTGTACATTTTCGGTATCGCCTGCCTAGAGAAATGGAACCTAGATGGTATTTGGTACCGGGGACACAGTACCTCCAACAAGTCTCTAGTTGGCTCTGCAGTAATGATGGATACCGGAACCACGTTTCTCACCACCCAGGATGCCAAGGCCTCAGTTATCCGCTTTGCAGTAGGATGACTGCTGTGATATTTCATCTTCCTCGCAAAGGACTGTTGAACAGTCAATTGCTTACTGGAAGTAGTACAAGTGGGCTTACGACTTCCCCTCTGGGATGACCATCGACTCCCAGCGGCAACAACAGCAGCGCCAGCAGCAGTAGGCGTTACACGCAAGGATGCATCGGAGGAATCCCAGGCAGGAGAGGACTCGTCAGACTTGCCAGTGACATGGCCTGCAGGACTATTGGCATTCCTGGGGAAGGAGGAAATTGACACTGAGGGAGTTGGTGGGGTGGTTTGCGTGAGCTTGGTTACAAGAGGAAGGGATTTACTGGTCAGTGGACTGCTTCCGCTGTCACCCAAAGTTTTTGAACTTGTCACTGACTTATTATGAATGCGCTGCAGGTGACGTATAAGGGAGGATGTTCCGAGGTGGTTAACGTCCTTACCCCTACTTATTACAGCTTGACAAAGGGAACACACGGCTTGACACCTGTTGTCCGCATTTCTGGTGAAATACCTCCACACCGAAGAGCTGATTTTTTTGGTATTTTCACCTGGCATGTCAACGGCCATATTCCTCCCACGGACAACAGGTGTCTCCCCGGGTGCCTGACTTAAACAAACCACCTCACCATCAGAATCCTCCTGGTCAATTTCCTCCCCAGCGCCAGCAACACCCATATCCTCCTCATCCTGGTGTACTTCAACACTGACATCTTCAATCTGACTATCAGGAACTGGACTGCGGGTGCTCCTTCCAGCACTTGCAGGGGGCATGCAAATAGTGGAAGGCGCATGCTCTTCACGTCCAGTGTTGGGAAGGTCAGGCATCGCAAACGACACAATTGGACTCTCCTTGTGGATTTGGGATTTCAAAGAACGCACAGTTCTTTGCGGTGCTTTTGCCAGCTTGAGTCTTTTCAGTTTTCTAGCGAGAGGCTGAGTGCTTCCATCCTCATGTGAAGCTGAACCACTAGCCATGAACATAGGCCAGGGCCTCAGCCGTTCCTTGCCACTCCGTGTGGTAAATGGCATATTGGCAAGTTTACGCTTCTCCTCCGACAATTTTATTTTAGGTTTTGGAGTCCTTTTTTTTCTGATATTTGGTGTTTTGGATTTGACATGCTCTGTACTATGACATTGGGCATCGGCCTTGGCAGGCGACGTTGCTGGCATTTCATCGTCTCGGCCATGACTAGTGGCAGCAGCTTCAGCACGAGGTGGAAGTGGATCTTGATCTTTCCCTAATTTTGGAACCTCAACTTTTTTGTTCTCCATATTTTATAGGCAGAACTAAAAGGCACCTCAGGTAAACAATGGAGATGGATGGATTGGATACTAGTATACAATTATGGACGGACTGCCACGGTTAGGTGGTATAAAAAAACCACGGTTAGGTGGTATATAATACAATTATGGATGGACGGACTGCCTGCCGAGTGCCGACACAGAGGTAGCCACAGCCGTGAACTACCGCACTGTACACTGGTTGATAAAGAGATAGTAGTATACTCGTAACAACTAGTATGACGACGGTATAAAGAATGAAAAAAAAACCACGGTTAGGTGGTATATATTATAATACAATTATGGTTGGACGGACTGCCTGCCGACTGCCGACACAGAGGTAGCCACAGCCGTGAACTACCGCACTGTACACTGGTTGATAAAGAGATAGTAGTATACTCGTAACAACTAGTATGACACTATGACGGTATAAAGAATGAAAAAAAAACCACGGTTAGGTGGTATATATTATAATACAATTATGGATGGACGGACTGCCTGCCGACTGCCGACACAGAGGTAGCCACAGCCGTGAACTACCGCACTGTACACTGGTTGATAAAGAGATAGTAGTATACTCGTAACAACTAGTATGACACTATGACGGTATAAAGAATGAAAAAAAAAACACGGTTAGGTGGTATATATTATAATAATACAATTATGGATGGACGGACTGCCTGCCGAGTTCCGACACAGAGGTAGCCACAGCCGTGAACTACCGCACTGTACACTGGTTGATAAATAGATAGTAGTATACTCGTAACAACTAGTATGACACTATGACGGTATAAAGAATGAAAAAAAAACCACGGTTAGGTGGTATATATTATAATACAATTATGGATGGACGGACTGCCTGCCGACTGCCGACACAGAGGTAGCCACAGCCGTGAACTACCGCACTGTACACTGGTTGATAAAGAGATAGTAGTATACTCGTAACAACTAGTATGACACTATGACGGTATAAAGAATGAAAAAAAAACCACGGTTAGGTGGTATATATTATAATACAATTATGGATGGACGGACTGCCTGCCGAGTGCCGACACAGAGGTAGCCACAGCCGTGAACTACCGCACTGTACACTGGTTGATAAAGAGATAGTAGTATACTCGTAACAACTAGTATGACTGACTATGACGGTATAAAGAATGAAAAAAAAACCACGGTTAGGTGGTATATATTATAATACAATTATGGATGGACGGACTGCCTGCCGACTGCCGACACAGAGGTAGCCACAGCCGTGAACTACCGCACTGTACACTGGTTGATAAAGAGATAGTAGTATACTCGTAACAACTAGTATGACACTATGACGGTATAAAGAATGAAAAAAAAACCACGGTTAGGTGGTATATATTATAATACAATTATGGATGGACGGACTGCCTGCCGACTGCCGACACAGAGGTAGCCACAGCCGTGAACTACCGCACTGTACACTGGTTGATAAAGAGATAGTAGTATACTCGTAACAACTAGTATGACTATGACGACGGTATAAAGAAAGAAAAAAAAATACCACGGTTAGGTGGTATATAATTATACAATTATGGATGGACGGACTGCCTGCCGAGTGCCGACTGCCGACACAGAGGTAGCCACAGCCGTGAACTACCGCACTGTACTGTGTCTGCTGCTAATATAGACTGGTTGATAAAGAGATAGTATACAACAATATACTACTATACTGGTGGTCAGGCACTGGTCACCACTAGTCACACTGGCAGTGGCACTCCTGCAGCAAAAGTGTGCACTGTTTAATTTTAAATTAATATATTATGTACTCCTGGCTCCTGCTATAACAACCTGCAGTGCTCCCCAGTCTCCCCCACAATTATTATAAGCTTTTATACATTGATGTGCAGCACACTGGGCTGAGCTGAGTGCACACAGACTGAGTCACACTGTGTGACTGCTGTGTATCGTTTTTTTCAGGCAGAGAACGGATATAGCAGAGAACGGATATATTAAATAAAAGTTAACTTAACAACAACTGCACTGGTCACTGTGGTAAACTCTGTCTGCACAATCTCTCTCTCTCTCTCTCTCTTCTAATCTATTCTAATGGAGAGGACGCCAGCCACGTCCTCTCCCTATCAATCTCAATGCACGTGTGAAAATGGCGGCGACGCGCGGCTCCTTATATAGAATCCGAGTCTCGCGAGAATCCGACAGCGTCATGATGACGTTCGGGCGCGCTCGGGTTAACCGAGCAAGGCGGGAAGATCCGAGTCGCTCGGACCCGTGGAAAAAAAAGTGAAGTTCGTGCGGGTTCGGATTCAAAGAAACCGAACCCGCTCATCTCTATATTCACCCTGAATTGACACACGAAGAGGCTGGGAACCTGGCCGGAGACGGATGATGCTTTGGCAGCACTGAGCTCTGCATGCTGCTGTCTGGGCTGTGTGTGAGTGTTTCTCTGGAGTGATGATGAAGCCTGAGCTCTGTTACAGCTGGTGGGGACCCTTTCTCAGTGCAGCAGCCAATCAGGGTGCAGGCGTCCGTCTATACCCGCCCCCCCCTCTCTTCCCTGTCTGTGCCAGAATCGGATTGTTTGTGCAATTGTGACATGTCGACTGTGAAAAAGTGACAGGTGGAAATAGGATAATGATGATAATGTCCCCAGCACTTTCGCCAGCTTACGAACAATCTGCTTACACTGTTGGTACTTTCTAAGATGCTAGAGCATATTATTATGCTTCCGTTAGCATGTTTAAGTCATTTATTTTGTTTGCGTACAAGCTCTTTCTGATGTAGTATAGAGGTATTTGTAATTCAGTTGATACCTACTGGCAAATGCCTTTGTTGCACATAAAATAAATGGTTTACAATAAGGGTGTAAGTGGGATATGAGTGTCTATTGTGTGACTGATATAAACCAGACACATATACTACTACGGCTCCTGACCACAATGCATCTTAAGCTCTGCATATGGTAATAGTACTCTATTTCAGTAATTAATTATACTCATTTTGTGCTCAACTCTTCATCAACCCCACAGAGTGAGAACCTCAGAGGGCGCTAACCAGTGGCGTAACTAGAAATTTTTCTCCCCCAAGCCAAAAAATCCTTCGGCGCCCCCCTCCCCATACCCCCCATAATTGGCACTAGTAAAGGGACAAATATGCGCGCGCCGCAGGCGCGCACCGCCAAAAAAGGGTGTGTGGCTTCATTGAAATGGGTGTAGCTTCGCATAAAGGGGCGTGGCATTGCAGGAAAAGACTACCTTATACCCCAGTTTTGCAACCTGCACGCCCAGACGTTAGCCACCACAGGAAAGAAAAATAATCCTGATTCATGTCCCTTACATTATTTGTCATTTTTCCTCCTTATAGTAATGCCCAGTATACATTATTCCACATACTGCAATGGCCTTAGCCATTATGCTACACACAATAATGCACATGACACAATATGCACACACTGTAATGCCCCCGACACATTATGCCACACACCGTAATGCCTGTGACACATTATGACAGGAATCGCAATGCCCGTTATACATTATGCTACACACTGCACTGCCCCTGATACATTATAGCACATACAATGTCTGTGACACAGTATGACACACACCACAATGATCCTGAGACATTATACCACATACCACAATGCCTGTGATATAGTATACAACACACCGTAATGCCTGACACATTATGACACACACCGCAATGTCCGTGATACATTATGCCACACACCGTAATGCCCATTACACATTAAGTTCTACAGTAAGGCTTCTAATTACTTTTAAATTACCTGCTCGTTGCCAGGGGTTTCATGCTCTTGGTTCCATGCACGGTGCCAGGGGTTTTCATGCTCAGGGTGTCATGCTCGTTGCCAGAGGTTTCATGCACTGGGTGTCATGCTCGTTGCCAGCGGTTTCATACTCTTGGTTCCATGCACGGTGCCAGGGGTTTTCATGCTCAGGGTGTCATGCTCGTTGCCAGGGGTTTCATGCACTGGGTGTCATGCTCGTTGCCAGGGGTTTCATGCACTGGGTGTCATGCTTGTTGCCAGGGGTTTCATGCACTGGGTGTCATGCTCATTGCTAGGGGGTAGTGCTTGTTGCTAGGGCCATGCTCCCAGTGCCACATATGCCCCCAGTGCCAGATATTCCCCCACAGTGCCAGGTATATGCCCCCAGTGCCAGATATTCCCCCACAGTGCCAGGTACATGCCCCCAGTGCCACATATACCCCCTCCCAGTGCCACATATGCCCCCTCAGTGCCTGCTCCCCCCAGTGCCAAATATTCCCCCACAGTGCCACATATGCCCCCTCAGTGCCTGCTCCCCCCAGTGCCAGATATTCCCCCACAGTGCCAGGTATATGCCCCCAGTGCCAGATATTCCCCACAGTGCCACATATGCCCCCTCAGTGCCTGCTCACCCCAGTGCCAAATATTCCCCCACAGTGCCAGGTATATGCCCCCAGTGCCAGATCTTCCCCCCACAGTGCCAGGTATATGCCCCCAGTGCCAGGTATATGCCCCGAGTGCCAGATATTCCCCCACAGTGCCAGATATGCCCCCTCAGTGCCTGCTCCCCCCAGTGCCAAATATTCCCCCACAGTGCCAGGTATATGCCCCCAGAGCCAGGTATATGCCCCCAGTGCCAGATCTTCCCCCACAGTGCCAGGTATATGCCCCCAGTGCCAGATCTTCCCCCACAGTGCCAGGTATATGCCCCCAGTGCCAGATCTTCCCCCACAGTGCCAGGTATATGCCCCCAGTGCCAGATCTTCCCCCACAGTGCCAGGTATATGCCCCCAGTGCCAGATCTTCCCCCACAGTGCCTGCTCCCCCCACCCACCCCCCGCTCCTTTGTGTTGGAGGGACACGGAGCGCATAGCGCGCCTCTCCTGTGTCCCTCCTGGCTCTCCTGCCGGTCTAATAAAGGAAGTGCCGGTTCGTGAGCCAATCAGAGCTCACGAACGGCACTTCCTTTATTAGACAGGCCGGGGGAGAGCCAGGGAGGGACACAGGAGAGGCGCGCGATGTGCGCTCCGTGTCCCTCATTACAGCAGCGGAGGGAAGGAGACCGCAGATTGACATGCGGACGCTCGTCCGCATATCAATCTGTGCAAAGTCAGTGGCGCCCCCGCAGCCCCTTGCCCCCAAGCCACCGCGAGGACTGCGGGGGCAGTAGTTACGCCACTGGCGCTAACATAGTGTAAACATTCATCATATATTATGCTCATCATAGCCAGATTAATGGGGGGAGTTCAGGGCAAATTGTACCCCGGGCCCCCCTCTGTCAGGGCCCCCCCAGCAGGAGCACACTCACTCTTGTGCAGCAGTAACACCATGCAGCCAGAATACAAGCAGGACAGTGGGGCAGATGCATTAAGCCTGGAGAAGTGATAAAGCAGTGATAAGTGCAAGGTGATAATGCACCAGCCAATCAGCTCCAATATGTAAATTGACATTTAGGAGCTGATTGGCTGGTGCGTTATCACCTTGCACTTATCACTGCTTTATCACTTCTCCAGGATTAATACATCTGCCCCAGTATGCATTACAGTTAGAGAAACAGGAGTTTCAGGTGTCATGAGCCACTGTACTGATGGGGGTGGTCTTCAGTATGCCGACTGTCGGGATCCCGGCGCACAGTATACCGGCGCCGGAATCCCGACAGCCGGCATACCGACACTTTTTCTCCCTCGTGGGGGTCCACGACCCCCCTGGAGGGAGAATAAAATAGCGTGGCGCGCCACCTTGCCCGCAAGAGGCTCATTTGCGCTCGCCATGCTGTCGGTATGTCGGCGGTCGGGCTCCCGGCGCCGGTATGCTGGTCGCCGGGAGCCCGTCCGCCGGCATACTGATAATGTCGATTATCTTTACAGGAATAAAAGCTATACCTTAAACACACCGTCAATACACTTTAAATCTTTAGCCGCTGCGGCCACTATACTTAGTTCACACTCTACGCACCTTTTATGCTATTTGCGGACAGAGTCCCGTACAGTATACGGACTCTGCGTACACACGCCGCGCTGACAGTACAAAGTACTCTAAGCGCGTACACACCCAGAGATACACTTTAAACCTTCTACAGCAATGCTATGCAATAATAGTACACTTTAAACCTTAGCAGGGCAATGAGGACACAACACCAATTGTGATTAACCGCTGGGTTCCAACACCACAGTGGATTATTTCTGAAAGGGGATTTACAATACAAATTATACACTACAATACAAACAATATATATAACAGAATACTGGCTACAGTCAATGTACATACGTGAGAATATTCGCGTGCGCTTCCTGGTCCAGTCCTCCGTAATCAAATAGATAACGTTGTGAGTCTTGTGTCTGGCCGCTCTGCAGCAGGCTTTATTTATACAAGTCTTCCAAAAGCAATACAATGGATACTGTAATCCCTTTGTCCATTGGACACAGGGATGCACCTTTACAGTACAGGAGAGGTCATAGGTTGATATGAAAAGGTAGGCGATGTCTTTCTCAACTGTTCTTGTGGGTGGTCTCCTCTGGATTCCCACCGCATACATAATATACAGTAAATACAGTTTATATCTATATTCTGCTTCTGCACATAACTATCCGCAGGAACATGCGATCTTCCGCAGACCAACACCGGAATGTTTCCCTTAAAATACCCTACAGCTGGATACCAAATACCACCTTATAACCTTAGTCTGTCCCCTCTTATCCTGTAAAGGTGAATCCCTTTGTTCTGCAACCATTTAAACAGCTATAACTTTCTGATGTGGTGCAAGGAGACTATGTGTACATTGTGCACTATTTGGATTAAATATGTAATGTGTTCTGATGGCTCTCCACGCGTACACAAACCCTGCCGTAAATACCCATACCACGCGCCGATGCGCAGGTCACGCAGGAGCGACCATACGCAAATTGCGGATATGTGCACTCACGGCAGAACAAGTGCACGCGCAGTGGGCATGTGTGTGCAGTTTATATGTGCTGTGTGTTCTTCAATATTTTTCGACTTTGACAGTCCACCCTTTGGCAGTCACCAATAACTGCCACTATCTAATCACTAAACAGAAAAATATCAATACAATATCTACAGACGATTGGATGGTCGGAGGAGAGTTGTAGGTGGGAAATTTATGACCTAGTGGGATAGTAAGAAGCATGTATGTATGAATCCATGTCTGAGGGGCATGTATCATCGTGCCGTATATGTTTTAGATAAGCTTCGAGGTATTGCGAAGTATACATTAAATCCTTCTTATCCCATATTAAGGGTCTGTGAGTGGTCTGACAAACACTACCGAGCTCTTTTCGGCTTCTTGTTCCAACAAATGGGGTGCACATTTAGTTGATGATACATGGAGGGGGAACATATGTGAGTGCTACTATATGTGGATATCACCTGTCGACTATGTGTGTCATTAACTGGAGGTTTTAGAGATGAAGATAAGACACATATCTAAAATACATTCACATAACATTTTTATAAACATTCTTGGGTAGGGCTGATGTCTTTTCCGGATGGGTCTATCTGGGCAGAGGGGGAGACAAAGGAAAAACGGGTGAAAGAAACAGGCCATGGAATTCATTTGTAATCCTTATCATAACACTGTCTCTATGGATGGGTCGTAAATTAAATCTGCTGCTATAACAATTCCTCTCGCTCCTTAAACTCATCAAATTTATACCGTACTTGCGCCGCCTCAGAATTCGAACACACCTAAATATCAAGCCAATAATTATGACGACTCCCAGGATACAAAGGAGAAACTTCCCTACACTCATAATAACATTTTGAGCCCACTCTCCTAATCCTGAGAACCAATTTCGTGGGTTCAACCATGAGACCCAGCCGGTCAGCTCATTACCCACAGCGATCAGGGTAAGGTTGTGTCTCCTCCGGAACTCCCACTTCAACTGCAATATATCATCCATCTTTTGATTGATAATCTCTGTGGGGTTGTCAGTGCTGTTTGTAATATACGTACAGCACTTCACACCATACTGCGTTGCCAAAGTGACACAGTACCCACCCGTCACGGCTGTGATATAATTAAGGACCATCCTGTGCTGGATCAGTTCCGTCTTGTAAGCTTGTAACTCCCTTCCCATATACCTGAAGGTGTCGTCATACATCTCAGTGATATTATTGATAAAGCTGATTATTTATCTTGAACTTAAGCTATATACTAATTAAAGACAACATACGCAATAGGCGCACGAGGTACGCACTTAGCGTAACAGACGCTAGGCCCTGGTCGAGACGCACGAGCAGCACGTTCGCGCATGGCTTATGCTTGGTATCGAGCACGCTATAGGCGGTCCGAGTACCGTAATGCTACGCTATTAGCGTAGCGGACGCTGTACCGCTAGAGCGGGATGCGAGCGGCGCTGATGCTCACTGTCACTCACCGCGGGCAGCGGCGGCCGCGCTTGTCCCTGCGGGTGACCTGGTCTGCCCGGCGCCTCTCTTCTCCCGGCGATCTCCGGTTCCAGCGGCGGGTCGGCGCGTTCCTCCGGCGGCTTCCCGGAGCGAGGGCGCCGCCATTATAGTGAGGTCAAGGAGGCGGAGCAGGACTGACGTCACCTGCCTGCTCCGCCAATCAGGCAACGGCGGGGAATTCAAAACCAGACGCCGGGCAGAGATCCGGTGCCTGAGTATCTTCGTTTCTCCCGCAGAAGCTGTGATTCCAGAGCTCCCACGTTCCTGTGATCTCCGTGCCTCCAAGCACCTCCGTGCCTCCAAGCACCTCGTGCCTCCAAGCACCTCCGTGCCTCCAAGCACCTCCGTGCCTCCAAGCACCTCCGTGCCTCCAGCACTTCAGTGCCTCCAGTGCCTCAGCATTCAGTCTCACTGTGCTCCCGGCACCTGTGTGTCTCAGTACCTGTACTACCAGCACCTCAGTGCCTCCAACACCACAGTGCCTCCAACACCACAGTGCCTCCAACACCTCAGCATTCAGTATTTCTACAAGTCTTGTCTTTCAGGAAACCTTCAAGGATTCTTCCGTGCTTCCTGCCTGCCGTCTTAATCCTGCATGAGGAAGACCTACATCCGGCCATCTCTACTGCGACCCAGTAGCGGTTCCTCTTCCCGGTCATCGGAAGAAGCCCCGAGTCCACAACACTCCCAAATCAGGTCAGTGATAGTTTACTCAGGCCAGATGGACCCGGGGAATCGGAACACGGACTCAAGTGCCATCCAGAATTTGGCTTCCCGAGTACAAAGTCAGGAAGCGGCACAAGGCCAGGTGATGCAGTACCTCCAGCAGTTGTCCGGGCGTCTGGATCAGATTCAGGCGTCACTAGCCTCTGTAATTCCGGCACCTGTTCCAGTAGTCGCACCAGTTGCCGTTGCCAGCAATGTTCAACCATCGGCCGGTATCACCCCACGCCTTCAGCTGCCTACTCCGTCCTGCTATAATGGGAATCCTAAAAATTGTCGCGGTTTCTTAAACCAATGCGAGGTACATTTCGAGCTACTTGCACACAACTTTCCTACAGACCGGTCCAAGGTAGCATATATTATTTCTCTGCTGGAAGGGTCTGCCTTGGATTGGGTGTCTCCATTATGGGAACGATCTGATCCCATGGTTTCCAACTATACCAACTTCATCACGTCCTTTCGAAGAATTTTCGACGAACCCGGCAGAATGACCACTGCTTCTTCCGACTTGCTCCGTGTTCGACAGGGCGCCCGTTCCGTGGGTCAGTACGTGGTTCATTTCCAGACCATTGCCTCCGAACTACGCTGGAATAATGATGCCCTGAGAGCTGCCTTCTGGAACGGTCTTTCCGACCGGCTGAAAGATGAGCTGGTTACCAGAGATCTGCCGGATCCATTAGAAGATTTGATTTCCCTTTGCGTCAAGGTGGATCTTCGGATGCAGGAGCGTGGAAGGGAATGTAGCCGTTCGGATCGTTCCAGGTTCCGGAATCCTACTCCTAGACCAGTGGCCTCACCTAGCTCGGACGAGCCCATGCAAATTAACCGATCCCGACTGTCTCCGGAAGAACGACAGCGTCGTCGTGAGGGTAAACTCTGCCTTTACTGTGGAGCCGCAGATCATTTTCTTAAATCTTGTAAATCCCGTCCGGGAAACGGGCAGGCCTAGCTTGTTCCGGAGGAGTCAAGCTGGGAGTTACGACAAAAGCTTCTCCAACTTCGGACTGTTTGCTTCCTGTAACTCTAGTCTCCGATTCAGTCTCCAAGTCTTGTGAAGCCCTGTTGGATTCCGGGGCTGCGGGGAACTTCGTATCTTCCTTCTGTGCCCAAAGCTTGGGTTTAAAGTTACGGCCTATCGAGCGGCCAATTTCACTGACGGCTATCAACGGGACTAGAATTTCCAAAGGTCTTATAATGTGGCGCACGGGGCCAGTTAAGCTGCAGGTCGGGGCTCTACATCAGGAAGGTCTGGAACTCCTGGTAATCCCAGAAATGCACCATGATCTGGTTCTTGGAATGCCTTGGCTAAAAAGTCATAATCCCCACATCGACTGGAAGTCTTCACAAATTCTGTCCTGGAGTTCCTTTTGTCACACTAATTGTCTCACTCCTGTTTGTCCGCTCCGTGTCTCCTCCAAGACGGATGAAGAGCACATTCCGGAGGCGTATCAAGGGTACAAGGACGTATTTTCGGAACAAGCAGCTGATCTGTTACCACCTCATAGGCCTTGGGACTGCCCTATTGACCTTGTCCCAGGGAAGACGCCACCCCGTGGTCGCACATATCCTCTGTCACTTCCCGAGACTCAAGCTATGTCGGAGTATATTAAGTCCAATCTGCTCAAGGGATTTATTCGCCCCTCTTCCTCCCCTGCTGGAGCGGGCTTCTTTTTCGTGAAGAAAAAGGACGGGGGGTTGAGACCATGCATCGACTACCGCGGCTTTAACGATATTACTATCAAGAATAAATACCCCTTGCCACTAATCACAGAGTTATTTGATAGGGTTCGTGGTGCCCGCATTTTTTCCAAACTCGACTTGAGGGGAGCTTATAATCTTATACGCATCCGAGAAGGGGATGAATGGAAGACTGCCTTCAATACCCGAGATGGGCATTACGAATACTTGGTGATGCCGTTCGGTCTCAGTAATGCTCCCGCTGTTTTCCAGGGATTTGTCAATGAAATCTTTCGTGACATGTTATATCAGAGTGTTGTGGTATATTTGGACGACATACTGATCTTTTCCAAGAATCTTGTCGAACACAGGACTCAAGTCAAAGAGGTGCTCCACCGTTTACGAGAGAATCATCTCTATGCCAAGCTTTCCAAATGTACCTTTGAAGTAACATCAATTCCGTTCCTCGGTTATATCATCTCGGGGACGGAGCTTCGCATGGATCCGGAAAAGCTGTCTGCCATTCGTGACTGGACTCAGCCTATTTCTTTGAAAGCAATACAAAGATTCCTGGGCTTTGCGAACTACTACAGGAAATTCATTAGGGGTTTCTCCACCATTGTTGCGCCTATTACTGCCCTGACGAGAAAGGGTTCTAATCCAAGTTTGTGGCCTCCGGAAGCCATTGAGGCTTTTTCCCACTTAAAGTTAGCTTTCATGACGGCTCCAGTTCTCCAACAACCAAATTTCGATGAACCTTTCTTCCTAGAGGTTGATGCATCTTCAGTCGGGGTTGGGGCTGTTCTCTCTCAGTACTCCTCTGATAAGAAATTACATCCGTGTGGCTTCCATTCTCGTAAATTCTCTCCGGCCGAACAAAATTACACTATTGGAGACCAGGAACTCTTGGCAATTAAATCCGCCTTGGAAGAGTGGAGATATCTTTTGGAAGGGGCTAAACATGAGTTTACCATCTACACGGATCACAAAAATTTGCTGTACATCAAATCCGCACAATGCTTGAATCCTCGCCAAGCGAGATGGGCACTTTTCTTTTCTCGATTCTCATTTGTTATCAAGTACCGGGCCGGGACTCTCAATATTAAAGCAGATGCGCTTTCCCGTTCACAAGCTTCCACAGACGAGGATGAATCTCCTGAGCGGGGTTTAATTCTAAATCCAGTTTCTGTCTCTGCTGCTTTAACTACTCCAGCTCCTCCTCCTGGAAGAATGTCCGTACCAGCTAGATTCTGGCCAAGAATACTACAGTGGGTCCATAACTCCAAGTTTTCCGGTCATCCCGGTGCCCAGAAGATGTACAAGTTTCTGCAAAGGTCTTACTGGTGGAACACCATGAGGAAGGATGTACAAGATTGCGTTAATTCTTGTCCACAATGTACACAACATAAATCTCCACGTCTGCCTCCTGCAGGGTTACTTCGTCCTTTGCCTATCCCTGTGAGACCCTGGACTCACATTTCCATGGACTTCATCACTGACTTGCCCTGTTCCAAGGGTTTCAACACCGTTTGGGTAATCGTTGACCGTTTTTCGAAGATGGCACACTTCGTGCCTTTGACTGGTCTCCCGACAGCTCCGAAACTGGCTCTACTGTTCATCCAAGAACATTTTCGATTGCATGGGTTGCCACAAGAAATTGTTTCTGACCGTGGAGTACAGTTCACCGCCAGGTTTTGGAAAGCCCTCTGTTCAACTCTACAAATTAAACTTAAGTTTTCGTCCGCTTATCATCCCCAAACAAATGGTCAAACGGAACGAGTCAATCAAGATCTAGAGACTTTCCTTCGTTTGTATCTCTCCCCTTCACAGGACAACTGGGTGGAGTTGTTGCCTTGGGCGGAGTTTGCCCATAACCATTTGTTTCATTCTTCCACTGGGGAATCACCATTCTTCGTCAACTACGGGTTCCATCCACGTGTTCCAGAATTTCCAAGCCTTCCGATAGAAGAGGTTCCAGCTGTAACGTCCACTCTACGACACTTCGGACAAATTTGGAGAAGGGTTCATGCTAATTTTAAGAAGGTTTCAGTCCGGTACAAGTTCTTCGCAGATAAGAAACGGCGAGCCGCACCTCAATATAAAGTTGGGGACAGGGTATGGCTGTCCACACGTAATCTCCGGTTGAAGGTGCCCACCATGAAGTTCGCTCCAAGGTTCATCGGTCCTTACCCTGTGCTACAAGTCTTAAATCCTGTGGTCTGTAAACTGGGTTTGCCTTCCCACCTTCGAATACCTAATGCCTTTCATGTTTCTCTACTCCGTCCCCTCATTCTGAATTGGTTCCACTCAGCATCCCCTAGGCCAACGTCTGTAGTGACAGAAGCTGGAGCGGAGTTTGAAATCAAAGCTATTCTTGACTCTCGTTATCTTCATAAAAAATTACAGTACTTGGTGGACTGGAAGGGTTATGGTCCTGAGGAGAGAAGTTGGATTAAGGCTACTGAAGTAACGGCTCCTCGACTGGTTCGGATCTTCCACTCCAGACATCCAACTAAGCCCGGAAAGTGTCCAGGGGCCACTCCTGGAGGAGGGGGTACTGTCACTCACCGCGGGCAGCGGCGGCCGCGCTTGTCCCTGTGGGTGACCTGGTCTGCCCGGCGCCTCTCTTCTCCCGGCGATCTCCGGTTCCAGCGGCGCTTCGGCGCGTTCCTCCGGCGGCTTCCCGGAGCGAGGGCGCCGCCATCATAGTGAGGTCAAGGAGGCGGAGCAGGACTGACGTCACCTGCCTGCTCCGCCAATCAGGCAAGGGCGGGGAATTCAAAACCAGACGCCGGGCAGAGATCCGGTGCCTGGGTATCTTCGTTTCTCCCGCAGAAGCTGTGATTCCAGAGCTCCCACGTTCCTGTGATCTCCGTGCATCCAAGCACCTCCATGCCTCCAAGCACCTCCGTGCCTCCAAGCACCTCGTGCCTCCAAGCACCTCCGTGCCTCCAAGCACCTCGTGCCTCCAAGCACCTCGTGCCTCCAAGCACCTCCGTGCCTCCAAGCACCTCGTGCCTCCAAGCACCTCCATGCCTCCAAGCACCTCCGTGCCTCCAAGCATCCCGTGCCTCCAAGCACCTCCGTGCCTCCAAGCACCTCCGTGCCTCCAGCACTTCAGTGCCTCCAGTGCCTCAGCATTCAGTCTCACTGTGCTCCCGGCACCTGTGTGTCTCAGTACCTGTACTACCAGCACCTCAGTGCCTCCAACACCACAGTGCCTCCAACACCTCAGCATTCAGTATTTCTACAAGTCTTGTCTTTCAGGAAACCTTCAAGAATTCTTCCGTGCTTCCTGCCTGCCGTCTTAATCCTGCATGAGGAAGACCTACATCCGGCCATCTCTACTGCGACCCAGTAGCGGTTCCTCTTCCCGGTCATCGGAAGAAGCCCCGAGTCCACAACACTCCCAAATCAGGTCAGTGATACTCACTAATCTACACACACACAACCTTGTAACAATACACTGTAAGGGTATGCTTACGCTGTAAACCTTATTACTGTAATACTACCACAATGTAACGCTGATTAACCTTTATGATATGAAAGCTGTTTAAGCGACTGAGACGCTCAATAACCCTTAGTAATAAATGATGAAATACACAAGACCTGATGTAGATTTAAAAACCACTCCGGCTCTAACACCAGGTGGATGATTCTTTTAGTATAAAAAGGGGAAAACAATACATCTGATACACTACAGATCTAACATTAATACCTAAACAGAATATCTAGACATAAATACAAACATTAACAAATGATTGGAAATACAGATACATAGAATGAGAATGATTGGCATACATTAACCGGGTAACAAAGTGGCCACAGAGAAACATACCATACTGGGAAACACTCGCATGCGCGACCGGATCCAGTCCTCCAATTATCCGACTGATAATTGTTGATGAGAGAGAGTCTTGTGTCACCAAGCCTATTGCAAGCTATATTTATTTACTAACTCAAGACATACTACAATAGATACTGTGTGCTCTCTTTCCATTGGTTAGGGGGTGGGACATGTACTGCACCTGGGATCATTGGTTAGTTCAAGAAGTGGGCGATGGTTAGGACTTGTTAGTATTCTAAATTCCTCTCTGGTTGTATTGTGGAAAGCTATTTGTTTTGGATCTTCCAAACAAACTCTGTCTCTGGGCTTTGTTTACCCCACCTTCAGTTGAGACAATTGACAACTCAGCACTCATTATTCTGGAGAGAAACCTGGTTCTATTCATAAACAAAGGTGTAAGCCCTCTTCATAGAATCTCAAAGCTTAGTGTAAATAAGGCTATTGTATTCAGTCTGTGGGAAATAAATGACTGAATTCTATTCACCTACCCTGCACTTGTGTAATTTATTCGGAATGCAATTAATCTTATTTTCTACTTCTGTGCATAACCATGAGCAGGAACTATGCGAATCCCTCCCAATTATCATAGGCACAACACCCCTTCAATACCCCACAGCTGGACACCAACCACTACCCTCCAACCTTTGTCTGAGCCCTCCCACCATGCAAAGAGGAATCTCTCTGTCTAAGAGGTTTTAAACTTACCATACTTGCTGACATTGTTAATGGGAATATTAACTATAATATATTATTACGCTATTTGGGTTAAATATGTCGCGATCGAGTCGCACGCTACAAGCTCACAAACTCCGCCGTATTTACACATCCCATGCGCACGAGACGCTGGAGCGTCCCTTACAAAATCTGCGGGGATGTGTACGCACGGGGGACCAGGCGACGAGCAGCATGCGCACACATTAGGGGTTAATACAAGGCATATGAATCATGATATTTTTCGACTCTGACATTATCTATCAAGTTCGCTAGCGCATGGATATACCTATAATTTATAATTCCTCTGGCAGTACGGGTGATGTCTAATGCGAGAAGGAATTGAATCCCGGTGGATTCGTGGATCAAATCAGAGGCTACGTGCTCTGTCCTCTCTATGAAGTGTCTCTTGACGATGTGTTCATAGTGAGTATGAGTATAAGGAGCCTGAGCACTGCGGTGAACATCTTTCATCTTATCATGGGTTATGGTCATGACCTCTGGCAACACTCTTCCAACATAACACAATCCCTCTGAGTTCGGGGAAAGCCACTTATACGCCTTCCTCCCACATATGAAATAGGCATCATCGGGGAGAACATAGGGGACAGAATATGACATTACCATATTACAAACTTTCCAAGTGGAAAACCCCATCCCTAGTTCTCCCCTCTGCTCAGTACAAGTATCAGGCTGTACTGGATGATATGAGCACAGTACCCTGGTGATACTTCTCCAACCCACATGGTCTTGCTTCCTCGAGTATACCTATACCGAAAATACCTTCCACTGTTGGCTATTTGGCGTACAAGTTCAGCGTCTATGGGTATCCTATCAGCTCTGTGCGAAAAGGCCATTGTCTGGTTATTCCATGTCACCTCCCAATTTCCCGGTTTTCGGTAATTGGAAATATTGAAACATAATAAGGATCTATCTACATGATACTGGTGGATCTTCAAACTAGGGGGCCAAGAAATATTGAATTTCTTGTCCACCGGTCTCCCACCCCGTAATTCAAGTACCTCATCTATTGCTAAAGGGTACGGTACTAATCCTGACTTGCTCTGACCTTGAGGTACTTGTGAGCACAACCAGCATTCTGTCTGGTTTAAGACCTTACCCACTAGTGAGTGGTAATCACTCAATGGATGACGATCCATGTTGATATTAAGGCTGGACTGACATCTCTGGATGCACCCATCCTCGACTATGTTCTCACAATTCTTACAAATACAATTTTCCTCAGCCAATAACCCTTCACAGTGCTTCCGAGCTCTCTGACTACCAGATCGCTTTCTGATACTCGCCTTTGCTCGAGTGATGTGTTGCTCTTGAGATTCTACAAATCCATCCCCGCCATCAGAACCCATTCCAGATCCTTTCTCAACCTCTCTGGGACCCTCATCGAAACAGACTGTCCTGGTCAACAACGGGATTAACAGGAAAACCCGGAACGCAGTCTCTTGGGGTAAGTCCATCTTGTTAAGGGAAGAGAAAGGAAACAAGAAGGGGGGGGGGGAGAAAAAGAAGAAGAGAAGGAGGGTAGTGGGGAATGGAAAGAATAAGAAAAAACTGGTGCGACAACCGCCTCTGGTCTTGTTGTTCTCCGCGCTCAGGTGCCGTCTCAACAGTACTGCCTCTCAACCGTCCCATAACAGACACTCCAGTGATACGATGTTCTCTATACTCTGCTCTTTGTCATGGGTTCTCTCTGGGTCAGCGACCTTTCTGTAGGGAACATAAATCTTGCATTTCAATGTGTTTAACTGTTGTGTGAAGTGAACCATCTGTGGAAAGTGAAAAGAGAGGGGAAATAATTAAAAGAAAATTTGTCAGATTTGCGTTCACCATCAGGCTGTCACACCATCATGTATATCGGTATCTATGCACAGTCTCCCTTCACCAGTATTCCCATTCTCCACCCTTTGTGCATGGCCAGGCACACTGATACTGGTGTCCCTATGCAGGTGAGATATACTGGGTTTGGGCAGAACTCTGAAAAGACCGAGTAGGCATGTGACGTTTGAACTGTAATCCTGTCAGTGAACGTAAGAGATGAAGAGGAAACTTTGAAGACAAATAACAGAGTTTAGTAACAGATAAGTTTGTAGAGGCAAAGAAGATTTTACAAAGTTTCACATCTGGATTGGGCACTACGGGGAATGATTCCCTAATCGGTCTGTTCCCCTAA
Source organism: Pseudophryne corroboree (assembly GCF_028390025.1). Taxonomy (NCBI): domain Eukaryota; kingdom Metazoa; phylum Chordata; class Amphibia; order Anura; family Myobatrachidae; genus Pseudophryne; species Pseudophryne corroboree. Next base: position 211,244,966 of record NC_086447.1, read on the forward strand.
AAAAAATTCTATGTGTGTTATATCTCTACTGGGACTATCCCAGCCATCAATCCAGTGTCTTGTCCATTCTAAGTTCATAGGGAACCCGGTATCATTGAGATAATTTCCTCTACCTGTGATGGACATGCATCTAGAACAGTGAAATGCAGCATTAGTCTTCGTGGGTATCTAACATATTTTGTGCTTCCTGGGTGGGAGCACTCAATATGTTTACCATCTCTAACAAAACTCCTGTTAAGTTACTTAGAGGTCACTTCTGCTAGAGAGAGAAGCAGAAGTTTAGAGGCCTCCTCCTAACCCCAGTAAGTTCTGTCAAAAGGGTAAAGTTGCATTTATACTTTTCTTCCCATTAACCGAATCTGTGTTTTTCTATACTGTATCGTGATTCCTTACTATATGTCCCTTGATCCTGTCTATGTGTTTAATAACGTGGCTTCTTTTCTCTGTCTAGGGGTCTATATTGGCTATGTGTTCTACTACTCCTACAATCTCTGGCAAAATGCCCTTCCTTCCTACAAGTGTAGCATATCCTAGGTCCTTTCTTACTATTCGTGTTTTGGGGTTTAGGTTGATGAGACTTTGGTGTAAGGGTCTGTATTCTTTCAATCCTCAGCCTCTCCTCCTGTAGTTCTCTACGCCTAGCAATATTCTTATGGTGTTCAATCGCACACTCTCTAAGACAAGCTACTGTGACCTTTTTCCAACTAGGCAAAGATGTTTGTACTCTGTCCCTCACTGTCTTATTGAGTCCGTCCATTAGCACAGAGACAGCTACCTTCCTGTAATTCGTATCGTTCCCTGTATCTGATACCCCCATGTATCTATCCATTATTTGCAGGGCCCGATGGAAATATTTAGATGTCATTTCATTTTCCCTCTGTTTTATGGAGAAAATTCTTCTCCACTCAGTGGGGAAACACAACTCTAGTTGCCTATTAATTCGTTCTATATTTTCCTGATTGTTTCTGTCAGTCATAGGACTATCCGACTCTAGCCTACAATCAGTGATACATTTTTTGGTGTCAATATTAGGGGGTAGGCACGCTTTCAAAACTATCCGCCAGTGTGTTTTTGTCGGTTCATACGCATTACCCAGATCTCTGATAAATTTCTGACATCTGGCTAAATGCTTCCGAGGGTCGGGGAATTCTGAAATGATTGATCACAGCTCATCTCTGGGCCACGGGCAAAACATTGCATTATTCCTGGTGAGGACTACTTCCTGACTATCGGTTCCCCCATTAGGAGTTACTATTTCCAAGACAGGGTGTAATCCTACCGTTCAGTTCCTAATCTGTTTACTGTGTGGTGTTGTTGTTTCTGTGCAATGAACTGTCTCATACTTACCGGTAGCTGTGACCTCACCAGTTCTTTCATTGGGGAATACTGTTACTGCTCTACCTGGTTGGACAGGTCCCACCCGAGTTTCCTGCAAAATTACTGCTTGGAGGAGAGCTGTAATTTGGCTGGATCCTTCATCTTCTTGTGACCTATAACCTTGAAAAGACTTCAAAACAGGATACATCTTGCAAAAATTAGGGTTAATACATTGTTTTTGCATACTACTATCATTTACGGATATACCATTGACTGTAGCCATCTCTTCCCCTTCGACCTGTGTCGACACTGGTGTGTTTGTGTTCTCATTCCCGCTAATTCTTGAACCTGTTTTGCGAATTTGTTCTCTTTGCATATCCCCCTCCTGTTGCCATAATTTTAAACAATCATTATGTCTAATCCTTTGTTTTCTGGATTTAAGAAGACATATTCTACTGCTTACATTCTGCAGTACCTCTGGTTCAAAGCTGCCCACCCTAGGGAATGGTTCCCTATCATTGTTAGTCATACATATCCACTCATTGCATAAACCTTCTGTGTGTGAACCATATTTTTCACACATGATTAACCTTGCGGAGCATTTTGGCCACGATTCTGCCTGAACCCTTTCTAAACGTCTCTTACTTGAGCAACTGGCTTCCATATTTGTGGGTCTCTTCTAATACTTTTTAAAAAATTCCCACAAACACCAAAATACTCAATATAAGTAGACGGTGGAGGTATACCTGACCGCCTTCCACTCGCTCGCGCACACGCTGGCCAGTACTACCATACACTGTTGATAGCGAAGGCAATGTACCCAGCTTAGGGCTCCTATCAGACCTGACACCGTAATTTCTTTTGATGGAAGTTCTGTTTGGAATATTTTCCTGAGAGAGGCAGTGAAAATTTCCTTTTCGGTTTCTTTCACTGGAATTGTTTGTAGGGTGAAAAACAGAGAAATTAGATAACTATTTTTCACCCTTTCCAGTGAAGCCCACCAGGGAGATTTCCCGAAGTTATCAAAGAAAAACCCCTTTGTCTATACAATCACGTCTGCGTATGCTCTTCCACAGATGATACAATAATATCACGTTGCTCTGTGCAGAACAAACGGATGTGTGATGCAATAGCACAGCCTATAGATACTAGTTATCTATATGCCCTACGATTGTTGTAGACCACTTAGTACCACTTAGTAGACCACCACAGAGTTGTATGGGATACCACTCAGTCCACTAAGACCACTTTAGTCCATTCTTAATAACGCAGGGTTGCGAACCCTACACCACCGGATCTCTACTAACCCAGTGTGCACACTTAGACCACTTTAGTCCACCTTGTTCACTTAGTTCTTGGGTTCAGTATTCACTCACTCCTGCACTCGCTCACTCAAATGTACTTTATTTTTCTGTACAGAAAATTATCATTCAGACAAGCAGCCTTACTCCCAGAGGCAATACAGTAAATAAGGGTTTTATACTAAACTTTGGAAGCTTGGCAATCTTGTGTTATTGTAGCGTGGCTACTGTCTCACCTTTAAACTAAACGAATTATTGTGTAATTTGTACTTAGCGACCGTATTCTTACGCAATTTGCGTAAACACGCGACCGTGCTTACGCCGCGTGTGCAGTTCCGTACCTTGTCCGAGACACGTGTACAAAACCGTACGTCCGCAATAGCACAAATCATACAATTTCTATAAATGTGAGCAATATTAACTATAATTGCTCACTTAACATGCCAATTGTATGGAGAAATTCTTTGAAAAGATGTGCGCACTAAATCGGAGTGCAGCTAAACGGTTAGCACATGAATGTGCATCCAAAAACACATTAAAGTTAGTACATACAGAAAAAATTGTGTAACAGATAATAGCGCTCTCCAACCACCATGAAAAACAGAAAAAAACCCCTTTATGAGTGAAAAGGTTTTAGTAAGCAAAATAATTCACCCTTTTTATTGATAAATCAAATGCCAACTTGACGATGATAAGCATCAGGATCAGTCCATTGGAATGACAAACCGTCCTCCTAGGTATGTTCAGGATGGTCAAGACACCTGAAAAAATAGTATCTCTCTAGTCCCTATTGCAGGGGACAATTGGGAGATACTTGCAGAAACACAAATATAGTGTAGAAGTCCTTAAAATGAAAACACCATTTATTTTCAAAGTTTCACTTACAAAAAGACAGAATTAAAACAGCATATCACAACTCAGTGGGGTATATCACCAGTCCAGATGGTAAAGGGAAAACCTCCAGCACCAGATGTATAAGGTGGACATGGGTCCCAGCTCCGGATGCACGGCTCACAGTCAAAACAACGAGGTCCCCAGGAAAGATAGATAAGCCCACGAGTCCAACAGCAACACGAGCCACGCTCTACGCGTTTCGGACCATTGGTCCTTCATCAGACGCTTCTGACGAAGGACCAAGGGTCCGAAACGCGTAGAGTGATATACCCCACTGAGTTGTGATATGCTGTTTTAATTCTGTCTTTTTGTAAGTGGAACTTTGAAAATAAATGGTGTTTTCATTTTAAGGACTTCTACACTATATTTGTGTTTCTGCAAGTATCTCCCAATTGTCCCCTGCAATAGGGACTAGAGAGATACTATTTTTTCAGGTGTCTTGACCATCCTGAACATACCTAGGAGGACGGTTTGTCATTCCAATGGACTGATCCTGATGCTTATCATCGTCAAGTTGGCATTTGATTTATCAATAAAAAGGGTGAATTATTTTGCTTACTAAAACCTTTTCACTCATAAAGGTTTTTTTTCCTGTTTTTCATGGTGGTTGGAGAGCGCTATTATCTGTTACACAATTTTTTCTGTATGCACTTAACATGCCACACAGTTTCTTTACTGTATAAACCTTTATAACTAGGCCAGACTGCGTTTGTGTTTTACACTTACTTCCTTTGTTTATATTACGAATCTAGTAATCTGAATGTTATGGCAACAATGTGGGAGAGTATGCACAGGGTATGGGTGTACGGTTTTGTTGTGTACGCATTTGGCGCCAAAAATAAATTCACAGATTTTAAATAACTTTTTACCTGCTTACCTTACGAGTTCTTACCAGCATCTCTACAAACCATACAGAGCAGACACCATCTAATCGGCAATTAAGTAGCAATTTCAGTATATCCACCGACCAAGAAAAGGATACGTAGGATCCCCCGTCCACCCTGATAGATTATGTCTGCTTGTGACCTGTTAAGCAGTAAAAATGTGGAAAATCAGACGATGCCCCCAATTGATAATGTCGATTATCTTTACAGGAATAAAAGCTATACCTTCAACACACCGTCAATACACTTTAAACCTTTAGCCGCTGCGGCCGCTATACTTAGTTCACACTCTACGCACCTTTTATGCTATTTGCGGACAGAGTCCCGTACAGTATACGGACTCTGCGTACACACGCCGCGCTGATGGTACAAAGTACCCTCAGCGCGTACACACCCAGAGATACACTTTAAACCTTCCACAACAATGCTATGCAATAATAGTACACTTTAAACCTTAGCAGCGCAATGAGGACACAACACCAATTGTGATTAACCGCTGGGTTCCAACACCACAGTGGATTATTTCTGAAAGGGGGTTTACAATACAAATTATACACTACAATACAAACAATATATATAACAGAATACTGGCTACAGTCAATGTACATACGTGAGAATATTCGCGTGCGCTTCCTTGTCCAGTCCTCCGTAATCAAATAGATAACGTTGTGAGTCTTGTGTCTGGCCGGCCTGCAGCAGGCTTTATTTATACAAGTCTTCCAAAAGCAATACAATGGATACTGTAATCCCTTTGTCCATTGGACACAGGGATGCACCTTTACAGTACAGGAGAGGTCATAGGTTGATTTGAAAAGGTAGGCGATGTCTTTCTCAACTGTTCTTGTTGGTGGTCTCCTCTGGATTCCCGCCGCATACATAATATACAGTAAATACAGTTTAAATCTATATTCTGCTTCTGCACATAACTATCCGCAGGAACATGCGATCTTCCGCAGACCAACACCGGAATGTTTCCCTTAAAATACCCTACAACTGGATACCAAATACCACCTTATAACCTTAGTCTGTCCCCTCTTATCCTGTAAAGATGAATCCCTTTGTTCTGCAACCATTTAAACAGCTATAACTTTCTGATGTGGTGCAAGGAGACTATGTGTACATTGTGCACTATTTGGATTAAATATGTAATGTGTTCTGATGGCTCTCCACGCATACACAAACCCTGCCGTAAATACCCATACCACGCGCCGATACGCAGGTCACGCGGGACCGACCATACGCAAATTGTGGATATGTGCACTCACGGCAGAACAAGTGCACGCGCAGTGGGCATGTGTGTGCAGTTTATACGTGCTGTGTGTTCTTCAATATTTTTCGACTTTGACAATACCATACTATACCCACTGATGGAGCTTCCTGACCAGAGATGAGATAGGATGAAGGAGAGAGCTGGAAGTGACCCAGAGATCCCTGCTTCTCCTCCTCCCTGCCTGGGTGTATGGGTCCTGTGTAACCTGTTATCTAATTAGAGCATTTGGGTCTAGAGAGACACACACATAGAGAGTCCACCTTCCAGTGTGTTATAGCAGTTTCACACAGAAACAGAAATTACCGGGTGAAGCAGTTCCAACCGGTAATTTCATGAAGCACACGGGTCCTTTTTCTGTGTGAAAGGGTCGACCCGGGTTGAAATTCCCAAGACTTACACCCTGGAATCTACTAGGGTCGGAGAGTAGGGAATTTCGACACGGGTTGACCCTTTCACACAGACAAAATACCTGTGTTGATCTGCAAAATTCTCGACCCGGTAATTTGCATGTCTGTGTGAAAGGGGGGGTCAGGCAGGTCCCGGCAAAACGACCAGTCAAAATTACCCGGCATTGAAATGCCAGGTAATTGACTTTTCTGTCTGAAAGTGATATAAGCAGTACAGAGGCTGCTGCTATTCTTGCATGTGACAAGATAAATTATAGATTTAATTTTTCTATGTGTATTTTAAAGTTGTTCTTAAAGTTGTCTTTGTTCCACTACAAGAAAACTTTATAAAATAGTGTCTCTCAATTAGATGGAACTATAAACAGTACCCAGGCATTATTAAACAATTAGTTTAACTCTAATATACACCACTGGTTTAAATGTAATATACACAATCCAGACGTCCCAATATGACCCATCCCAGGATGGACAAAATGCTCTATTTGGATTTCCTTTCTATTTTATGATTGCAATCTTCTGTGTTGAAACACCTTTCTTATCAATTAAATAGTTCAACACAGGTGACACCAATCATATATAAAGAAGGAAGTCCAGATAGAGAGCATTTTGTCCCTCCTGGAACGGGTCATGTTGAGAGGTATGCACAATGTAATATATACCCCCCCTTCCTCCGGGACCCCCTCTCTTAAGTGCCACAGCCCCCCCCAAGGCTTAATCCGGCCCTGATGCCCATTCCAGTATAACAACCAGAGAACATATAGAGCAAGCATAGAAATCTATTGTCTGTATTATTTTCCTGCATTTCTCTCAGTGATGCTTATTTCATACTGCATTTATCTGTTGCCAGACTCACGGATGTAATAATATGGAAATGCTAGTTTCAGCCTTCAGCTTGTGTACTGGCGCTGAATGAGCAAGCCCTGAGACGGGATGCAGACAAAATCCTGGTAGAGTAAAAATACTTACCGGAATGTGTCAGAATTCTGGCCGTCGGGTTCCCAACTGCATGGATTTTGTACCCAATCCCCTGAGAAGCGCCTGTGCACATAGTAACACCGCCACTGGTTCTTGCCAATCCATCGCAGCGCACCATTGACACTTGCACCTGTCTATGGCAGGTGCAGTTTCTCCATCTGACTATGGCCTCCTATGTCTGCGGGTGTGCATCAGAGAACGCAGCTGCTAGCAATTGACACACCCACAACACTTCCATAACACACCCACAATACAGATGTTTTTGCCTTCACTTCACGCTACCTCTCAGTCACAGCCCAGGAATGCCCATTGCTTTACAGCTCCAGTTCTGATACCTAATGCAATATCCCCTTTGTGCGGGCACTCAGGGTTATGCATGCACCGTAGCGATTTTCTGAATATTTTGCGAATGCGCAGTAGCAAATAATCGTGTAACTACGTGAACATGGAACTAGCACACACCCTTCTGAATCAGGCCCTGATCATTATAGCAGCTTATTATACAATTTCTGCTCTTTTTCAGTTGTGTTAAAAGAACAAAAAATTAGATGTGAGTGGAGAAGCCCCTATTTCCCACCACCCCTAGGACTAATTCATAATAAATCTGAGTACTATAGGCTTGATATTACAGAGGTGGACAGAGATGCAGCTGTGACTATTAGGGGTCACCCATCTGTAACTTTATGCTGCTACAAGGCCATTCCCTAGCGTACATCCGTGCGTCTGACCGTGCAAGGACTGAGATGCCCACTGGCAGTGTCCCTAGGCACTGAGATACCAATCGGTGCATCTGTAGATGACCCATTCTATGTGCTCCAGCTATATGGCAGGTGCAACTTCTCCACCGAGTATGGTCTCCTGTGTCAGCGGATGTACGCAACTACTTTCACCAACAAGCCTGCAACACTCCCGTAACACGCACATGGGGGGTAATTCAGACCTGATCACTCGCTAGCGTTTTCTGCAGCGCTGCGATCAGGTCAGTACTGCGCATGTGTATGCACCACAATGCGCAGACGCGCTGCACGGGTACAAAGCGGATTGTTGCTGTGCGATGGATTTAGCAAAGAGTCCATTCGCACAGCCGATCGCAAGGAGATTGACAGGAAGAGGGCGTTTGTGGGTGGCAACTGACCGTTTTCTGGGAGTGGTTGGAAAAACGCAGGCATGTCCAAGCGTTTGCAGGGAAGGTTCCTGACGTCAATTCCTGTCCTGAACTGACTGAAGTGACCGCAGCGGCTGAGTAAGTCCTGGGCAACTCAGAAACTGCACAAAGTTTATTTGTACCGCTCTGCTACACATGCGTTCGCACAGTTGCACAGCTAAAATACACTCCCCTGTAGGCGGCGACTATCTGATCGCAGCGCTGTAAAAAACTGCTAGCAAGCGATCAGGTTCTGTTTAGTCACCGCCCAAGACATATTTGATACCATGAGTCTTGCTCACAGCAGCGCCTCTGTGCGTACACCCTGTGTAATTCATGCTCCATACGTTTTTAGGCAATTTCACTCATGCGCAGAGTGTTCTAGAAGGTATAATGGGTGGGGTTTTCCTAAAAGTTTTTATTATGGATTTTTCCAAGCACTTTTTAAGAATTTTCAACTTTAATGGATTTTTTTTTAAATGTAATAGAAGCTATTATCTAAGCAAAACTACCTATGTATTTTGAATATTTGGTTAAATGCACTCACTGGTATAGCGGGCCTAATTCAGAGATATACAGAAAGCCGATATTTCTGCAGTCGAGCGTTTAATGGTGGTCTGTGCAGGGGTTCATGTCACAATGTGCACAGGGACTGTTTGTGGACAGCATTGCGGGAGCATTGCGACCATTTTCAGGGCATGTCTAAGCCAGTGACTGCAATCCCGTGCACAGAAAACATAGCGTCAGTTGCTGCTGCCATTCTGCGCCACCATACGGCTACTCAGAAATTTGATATTGGACTGATTTGCGATTGACACTGCAACTTTGTACGCAGCCGCTTGGACCTGCGAAGCGGGCGGTGCTTGTATCAATACAAATCCCAGAAGCTGTGACATTTGCATATTTTCGCACAGTCGCTGTGTACATATTCGCACCTGTGATTAGAGTGACCTCCATCTGTGCATTAGGCCCAGAATACATAGGCTCGGGAAGGCTCGGATTCCAAGGATTCTGAAAAACGCATCTCTAGTTTTACACGACTTTCCAGCACCTGCTGCGAAATTATACATTTATTGCAACTTATATTTCTGCAGCGTAATAAGTATCCATGACAAGTGTCTGATGTACACACTGCCGTCTGCCACATTGCAGCTTTCACACACTGATTACTGTCTGTTGCAGCAGAGCTCACAAAGCACAATTACATTCTACAGTTATATAGATAATGTGACTGTCCAGAACCTGCATATGGAGGAGGACTGTCTGGGAAGGACCAACAGAATATCTGGAACACTAGTGACCATGAGATGAGAGTAGTTATAACGTAAAATTAACTGTGGCATCATTTAAGAAAGTTAAATATAGTGGATTTGATGCAGTTGTTGGCAAATGGACTTACAGTAGACTACTTAAACAAAAATAAAGCATGGAAAAATAGCATACTTTTGTACATAAGCGTGTCTGCACAGGGAGTGCTGGGCGTACCCCGGCACACCCCTAGGGCAGTCTTAACCCCTGCCAACAGCATCTCGGTCAGTTCACAATGCCGTGCTCACTGATTAGTTCAGCAGGAGATGGATCATATCAGTGTGGTGCTTTACTGAGAGAATAGCATCTACAGTATATGAGCACTATTGAGACCCCCTTTTCTGGCTGGGTAATGAGCTGAACTCAATTGCTTAGCTTGGTAGACACTATATAACCTGGATGCAGGGGATCCAGACCCTGGAGGTGGGCCTCCTAAGCCTCTAGGCCCCATAGCAATGGCACCCACTGTACCTACTATGGCTATGCCCATGACTCCTTCTGCTCAATGGAACCCTGGTATCTAATACCCCTTTTCCACCAAAGTCCCAGGTCCTACCCAGGATTTGAAACACAGTTTCAATCTAGGTCAAACCTGAAACAGACCCCGTTCCCACTGCGGCTCTGACCCGGGCGGAGCTGTTTACACAGCACACAGGTGCAGTCTCTATTCTCCTGGTGCTTGGAGCTGACATCATCTCCAAGTGCCGGGAAATCCGGCTCTCCCCATGTTGTAAACAGGACCTGCGTTGGTGTTACCCGAGGTGTGGTTTGTGAATCCGGAGTGGATACAGAGATTTCAGGCCTCGGATTCTTTGAACAAAAGACGAGCAGGACAGATGAAGGTTCTTTGCATTGGTTTAATGTTAAAAATAACAATACTGAGAGCCCATTCAGGAACATTTAGCTAGCGTAGGTACAACTGATGCAAACTATTTGACCCCTGGAAAAGGCTGCGACTGACCGGACACCGTTATCCAGAGCTGGTGGGTGGCCAAAAAGGAGGTTGGTTACTAAGATGGTCAAAGCAAGATAGTGGAGTAAAATTCATCATCCCTAAAAACTTGCTCCCCTGTCATTTTACTGATACTCTCAGTCCCTGTAATATAACTGCTCGAAAAAAGTTAGTTTTTTTTTCTAAAAACTAAGGTTTTTGTTTAGTTTAAATAAACCTTAACATTGCCTTTAATGGAAGTTTGAGCCCCTCAATTGTGTTGCTGTCAGTTTGTGAATGAGGACAACTGGGGGCAAAATCAATTAGCCACGATATTTACCATGTGGCTAAAGCTTCAAATTTAATTTCTGAAGCTATTCAATTATTAGGCAATTTACCGCATGGGGTAAGGGTACTAACTGGGCAAATCCCAAGGCTAATTGAATCTGTCCCTGGAAATGAATATCCATTTGCCATAACTGCGCTATCAAATGGTTTGCGCAAGCAGTATCCTATCTAGAGTCATAACCAGAACTTTGTAGGGCCCGTAACAACATTTTGAAGGTGCCCCTGTTCCAGTGCTTCTAGATAGCCACCTCTCCGCATCAATTTGTTAATTTAATGCCCCATAGTAGTGCCATAGTAATGCCTTAGTTTTATGCCCAATACTAGTGCCATAGTTTATTTTAGATAACATAATAGTGCCCCAGTTTACATTATGTCACATTATGTCACATTATAGGGCTGCCAATACACATTATGTAACGCAGTACCCCCAGTTTACATTATGACATACGGTGACAGAACCTCAAAGTCTTGAAGTCAGGTTTGATGGAGATTGTCCTGGATCACCCGGACCAGGAACACAGACCATCACAGCCTCCCCTACCCCAACAAATAAACAAATTAGACCTAATGATGACCTCAGTGTAGTATTAAAAAATGCAGGCAGCAGAATGCGAGCAGGTAGGGTGCCCCTTGGGCCTGGGGTACTCCTGCCATAGTCATAATGTCACTCTCTGTCAGGACCTGTATAATACTTAGATACAGCATCAAGCTACAAATTATCTATAGCTGTGATCAAACTCAGATATAACTATATCAGCAGGACAGACAAGTACAGTACCTGTGATAGTCTCCACTAGCTGACTATCTGAGTATGAATAAAAAATGCCTGGACCGTAGTTAGCTTTCCATCCTGTAGTGTGGGAGCTTGGCTACTGTCCTATTAACATTACACTTCAGTCTTCCTTTGTTATCTGGCTTGTTCCTGTCATTACTCTAATAACATTTTATAATGACTGTAAGGACCAGTGCTAAATAGTAGAGATGAGCGGGTTCGGTTCCCTGAGAACCGAACTCTACCGGACTTCACTACCGGAGCCCGGATCCGAGCCCGGCTCGGGTTTTCCCACCTGACTCGGAAACCAGAACGAGGCAAAACGTCATCATCACGCTATCGGATTCTCGCGGGTTTTGGATTCCATATAAGGAGCCGCACGTCGCCGCCATTTTCACTCCGGCATTGGAGAGTGTAGCGAGAGGACGTGTCTCCGTCCTCAGTGTCTGTGCGGGAGGGAAAATGAGGTGGCGATTCCAGTGCTGTCTTGTGATGCTCAGTCCAGTGTAGTGTCTTATGTTGCATCAGTCCAGTCAGAGTGGTGATGTCCCCTGCTGCCATATGTCCAGTGCTGCTGTATAAGTCCAGTCCAGTGGTGCTGTGTTGTGCTGCATCAGTCCAGTGGTAGTGTCTTGTGCTGCATCAGTCCAGTCAAAGTGGTGGTGTCCTCTGCTGCCATATGTCCAGTGCTGCTGTATTAGTCCAGTCCATTGCAGTGGTGCTGTGTTGTCCTACATCAGTCCAGTGGTGGTGTCTTGTGCTGCTGTATAAGTCCAGTGGTACTGCCATATATGTCCAGCGGTACTGCCGTATATGTCCAGTGGTACTGCCATATAATTCCAGTGATGTTGCCGTATATGTCCAGCGGTACTGCCATATAAATCCAGTGATACTGCCGTATATGTCCAGTGATACTGCCGTGTATGTCCAGCGGTACTACCGTATAAATCCAGTGATACTGCCGTATATGTCCAGTGGTACTGCCATATAATTCCAGTGATACTGCCGTACAAGTCCAGCGGTATTGCCATATAATTCCAGTGATACTGCCGTATAAATCCAGTGATACTGCCATATAATTCCAGTGGGGCTGCCGTATATGTCCAGTGATACTGCCGTATAAGTCCAGTGATACTGCCGTATAAGTCCAGTGGTACTGCCGTATAAGTCCAGTCCAGTGGTACTGCTGTATAAGTCCAGTGGTACAGCCATATAAGTCCAGTGATACTGCCGTAAAAATCCAGTACAGTGGTACTGCCATATAATTCCAGTGATACTGCTGTATAAGTCCAGTGGTACTGCCGTATAAATCCAGTCCAGTGATACTGCCATATACGTCCAGTGGTACTGCCGTATAAATCCAGTTGTACTGGCGTATAAATGCAGTCCAGTGATACTGCCGTATAAGTCCTGTGATACTACCGTATAATTCCAGTGGTACTGCTGTATAAGTCCAGTGGTACTGCCGTATAAGTCCAGTGATACTGCCGTATAAATCCAGTCCAGTGGTACTGCCGTATAAGTCCAGTGGTACTGCCGTATAAGTCCAGTGATACTGCCACATAAGTCCAGTGGTACTGCCGTATAAATCCAGTTGTACTGGCGTATAAATGCAGTCCAGTGATACTGCCGTATAAGTCCTGTGATACTACCGTATAATTCCAGTGGTACTGCTGTATAAGTCCAGTGGTACTGCCGTATAAGTCCAGTGATACTGCCGTATAAATCCAGTCCAGTGGTACTGCCGTATAAGTCCAGTGGTACTGCCGTATAAGTCCAGTGATACTGCCACATAAGTCCAGTGGTACTGCCGTATAAGTCCAGTCCAGTGGTGCTGCCGTATAAGTTCAGTGGTGCTGTCCTATGCTGTATATTATTTACTCAAAATAAAGTGGTTATTAATATTTAATCCAAATAATTTTTACAGGGTTTGCCCTGTGTGGTGTAGAGGTACGCTCTCCTGTGCTGCATTTTGTTATATAACTCCAGAAAAATCATGGAGAACAAAAATTTGGAGGATAAAATAGGGAAAGAACCACTTCCTCCTACTGCTGCTGCTGCTGCTGTTGTTGCTGCTAGGAGTTGATCGTCATCCCAGAGGGGAAGTCAGAACTGACTGTCCAACAGTCCTTTGCGAGGAAGATGAAATATGACAGCAGTCACCCTATTGCAAAGCGGATTACTGAGGCCATAACAACTATGCTGGTGTTAGACGTGCGTCCGGTAGCCGCCATTAGTGCAATGGGACTGCAGTGCCACCCATAGATGCGCTAGGTGTTTGTGCCGCACACTTGTGTCGCTTAGGTTAGCCACACAGCTACCTCATTGCACCTCTTTTACTTCTTTGCATGATGTGCTGTTTGGGGCCTACTTTTTTTAAGTGCCATCCTGTCTGACACTGCAGTGCCACTCCTAGATGGGCCAGGTGTTTGTGCCGCACACTTGTGTCACTTAACTTAGTCATACAGCCACATTGGTGCAACCTTTTGGCCTAAAAACAATTTTGTGAGGTGTTCAGAATTGACATGAAATGAGTGGAAATGAATGATATTGAGGTTAATAATACCGTAGGATCAAAATTACCTCCAAATTCTGTGATTTTAGCTGTTTTTATGTTTGTTTTTCCCCCAAAAAAATCATCCAGAGCCAAAACCAAAACCAAAACCAAAACACAAAAGGATGGTTTTGGCAAAACCAATCCAGATCCAAAACACGAGCATTGAACCAGAACCAAAACAAGACACAAAACACGAAAAGTGCCCGCCGCACATCTCTACTAAATAGTGATACAGGAAATGCCCGAGGCAATATTGGGAAGACAGGGTTAATATATATATATATAGATAGATAGATAGATAGATAGATAGACACATACATGTGTTGTAGTGTACTCGTATTGTTTCTCCAAATTGTGGGGAAACAAATTTGGAAAGCAGTGAGTCCCAAACATTTCCATATGTATAAATTATTATTTTGTTTTGTCTAAACTTTAAACCATTACAAATACAGACCTGTACTATGTATTGTCTATATATATTTATTTATATATATTTTTTTTTTTGGGGGGGGAGGGGGGTTTGATGGTGGGGAATAACTTTTCTTCTGGTTACCTATTTGTAAAAGCAAAAAAGATACAAACAAACGTTGTAGGCTCCACATTAAGACACAGCTCATGTATTTTGTTGTAGATATTGCACTGGAGCGTCCTCTGCTGGCCAACATTTGAACAACATGTTAAATCAAAGAGGTTGTTTTAGCACAATTGTAGCTGGCTGTAGTATGGTATGCTGGCGGCCGGGCTCCCGGCGACCAGCATACCGGCGCCGGGAGCCCGACCGCCGGCATACCAACAGTGTGACGAGCGCAAATGATCCCCTTGCGGGCATGCTGTGCTCAGCACGCTGCGCTCAGCGCCGGTATACTGTTCGCCGGGATCCCGACATTCGGCATACTGAAGACCACCCCTACTGTAGCTTGCTAGTCACACCAGTCTTCATAGGCGACATACTGTAGATGCATAAAAGATGTTGGGAGCTATTTACAAGAACTACACATATAGGTACATCCCTTATTACTCCTTGAGGCTTGCTGTGGAAGGAGAAGTTGATCATGTTTACATTACATTTGTACTTTTCTCTCCACAAAATACTGCTCATTTCAACCCTACGGTAGCCTGGTAGGTATGTACTATAAAGGTCTGCAGCTAATTACAATATTGTGAATTTTTAATTATGTTTTTTAATTACGGAGGTTTATATCTGCATGCCCGTTAATGTGTTTCCTCTGTAAAATGCTCGTAGACAGAGTAAATGGTGTCCCACGGAAATAAGTGTCTAGGTAACGATTATTGCCACCTCCAGGATGGTTTATTGCAGGAATAAAGAGGCTTTTTGGACGCCAGCTAAATAGTGACTGCTTCTATATACTGTATGTGCACTCTCATTACTTTGTCCTTCTTTGGAACATGTAAAACCCCTTACAGGCCTATTTATTAATCTGCAGTGATATTAAGGCTGATTATCTACATATGCTTACTGCACTAATAAAGGGCTCTATTCAGCAAGCAAATTTCTGCTTAAATGATGTGGAAACTAGCGTTTACACATTATTTAAGTTATTCAGAGCTATTCAAATAGCAGGAAAACATGAAAAAACTGTTTACTTTATATACTGCCATCTCAGAATAGCGCTATTGAGAAAAATCCTTATTTCAGCCGAAAACTGCAGGTACAGAGTGGTCTCGTTCAATCAGTACCAACAGCTGGTTGAAACTCTGCCCACTCTCAGGCCCTCATTTGGTAATGGGTGTATATACTGGGGTGTGTACCTGGCACTTTTTGTTTTTTGGTTTTGGAACTGGATCTTTCTTCGTGTTTTGGATCTGGATTGGTTTTGCCAAAACCACCCTTGCGGGTGTTTGATTTTGTATCTGTATTTTGTTTTTTCGTGTGGGGGGAAGCATAAAAACAGCTAAAATCACAGAATGTTTTTTTTTTCTGTGTGTTTTTTTTTGTTCCTACGCTATTATTAACCTCAATAACATTAATTTCCACTAATTTCCAGTCTATTCTGAACACCTCACACCTCACAATGGGGCTAATTCAGACCTGTTCGCTCGCTAGGGTTTTTGTGCCGTCCTGCGTTCGCATAGTCGCCGCCCATAGTGGAGTATATTTTTGCTTTGCAAGTGTGCGAACGTATGTGTAGCAGAGCTGTACAAACAGATTTTGTGCAGTCTCTGAGTAGCCCAGCGAACACTTTAGCCTGTCCGGGACCGGAATAACATTTTAGCCTGTCCGGGACCGGAAATTGACGTCAGGAACCCTCCCTGCAAACGCTTGGACACGCCTGCATTATTCCAAACACTCCCAGAAAATGCAAAAAAGTTTGTGAACCCTAATGAAATGGCGCCCTGGAAGCAGCCCGCAGTGTAATTCACCACAATTGAACCTCACCAGTGATTCAAAAGATTAAACAAATGTAAAACAAACAGGTGTGTGGGACTCAAACAATTACAGGCACTGCAATACTTAGAAATACGTTCCTTGGGTGTATTCCACTCCACTGTGTAGACAGAATTCTGTTTTTCTTCAGTACAGCTTTCCTTTCTCTCATGTGGATGTCACCATGCAAGGAAAAAAATTATACAAATGTGTAATAAAGTTTTTTGACTAAACACAAGTCTCTCTTATTGTTAAACACTTTCAAACAGTGCAGCTGATGGTTATTTCACTGAAGAGGAGTACCCAACTCACTTTTCCAAAAAAAGGGGTTAAACCCATCAAGGTATCTTTAATCCACCACTGTGTCAGACAAAATAACTCTGGTGATGAACCCTCTCAACCAAAAAGGATGGGCATACCTTACTTACAAAAAAGGAAGGCTGCAACAAACATATCTCGGTTTCTTTCGTGGATGAATCTCTATCCCCTCCAACGAGATGTTTATCCCTCTCGTATCGATGTTACCATGGGAAAAAAATGTGTGTATATATGTGTGTAATAACGTTTTTGACTGCAAAATACTCTTTTACTGTGAACATTCATACTCAAGTGAATTGGATGCGTTCCACTGAAGAGGCGTACCCCGACTCACTTTTCACATAAATGGTAAAAACCTCTAAAGGTATCTTTTAATCCTCTAAATGTTTGTTCTCTATGATTTTTCTGAAGTTATATAACAATATGTGGAACAGGAGAGCGTACCCCTAAACCACACACACACACTGCAAAGCCTGTAAAAATTATTTGGATAATAACCCTTTTATTTGGAGTTATTATAATAATATGCAGCACAGGAGAGCGTACCCCTACAACATGCAGGGTAAACCCTGTAAAAAGTATTTGGATTAAAATAAGATTTTACTTACCGATAAATCTATTTCTCGTAGTCCGTAGTGGATGCTGGGGACTCCGTCAGGACCATGGGGATTAGCGGCTCCGCAGGAGACAGGGCACAAAAATAAAGCTTTAGGATCAGGTGGTGTGCACTGGCTCCTCCCCCTATGACCCTCCTCCAAGCCTCAGTTAGGATACTGTGCCCGGACGAGCGTACACAATAAGGAAGGATTTTGAATCCCGGGTAAGACTCATACCAGCCACACCAATCACACCGTACAACTCGTGATCTGAACCCAGTTAACAGTATGACAAACGTAGGAGCCTCTGAACAGACGGCTCACAACAATAACAACCCTATTTTTTTGTAACAATAACTATGTACAAGTATTGCAGACAATCCGCACTTGGGATGGGCGCCCAGCATCCACTACGGACTACGAGAAATAGATTTATCGGTAAGTAAAATCTTATTTTCTCTGACGTCCTAGTGGATGCTGGGGACTCCGTCAGGACCATGGGGATTATACCAAAGCTCCCAAACGGGCGGGAGAGTGCGGATGACTCTGCAGCACCGAATGAGAGAACTCCAGGTCCTCTTTAGCCAGGGTATCAAATTTGTAGAATTTTACAAACGTGTTCTCCCCCGACCACGTAGCTGCTCGGCAGAGTTGCAATGCCGAGACCCCTCGGGCAGCCGCCCAGGATGAGCCCACCTTCCTTGTGGAATGGGCCTTGACAGATTTAGGCTGTGGCAGGCCTGCCACAGAATGTGCAAGTTGAATTGTGCTACAAATCCAACGAGCAATCGTCTGCTTAGAAGCAGGAGCACCCAGCTTGTTGGGTGCATATAGTATAAACAGCGAGTCAGATTTTCTGACTCCAGCCATCCTTGAAATATATATTCTCAATGCCCGGACAACGTCCAGCAACTTGGAATCCTCCAAATCGCTAGTAGCCGCAGGCACCACAATAGGCTGGTTCAGATGAAACGCTGACACCACCTTAGGCAGAAAATGAGGACGCGTCCGCAGTTCTGCCCTGTCCGAATGGAAAATCAGATATGGGCTTTTATACGATAAAGCCGCCAATTCTGATACTCTCCTGGCTGAAGCCAGGGCCAGTAGCATGGTTACTTTCCACGTAAGATATTTCAAATCCACCGATTTGAGTGGCTCAAACCAATGGGATTTGAGAAAATCCAAAACTACATTAAGGTCCCACGGAGCCACAGGGGGCACCACCGGGGGCTGTATATGTAGTACTCCTTTAACAAAAGTCTGGACTTCAGGAACTGAAGCCAATTCTTTCTGGAAGAAAATCGACAGGGCCGAAATTTGAACCTTAATGGACCCCAATTTGAGGCCCATAGACAATCCTGTTTGTAGGAAATGCAGGAATCGACCCAGTTGAAATTCCTCCGTGGGGACCTTCCTGGCCTCACACCACGCAACATATTTTCTCCAAATGTGGTGATAATGTTGTGCAGTCACCTCCTTCCTGGCTTTAACCAGTGTAGGAATGACCTCTTCCGGAATGCCTTTTTCCTTTAGAATTCGGCGTGCAACCGCCACGCCGTCAAACGCAGGCGCGGTAAGTCTTGGAATAGACACGGTCCCTGCTGAATCAGGTCCCGCCTTAGAGGTAGAGGCCACGGATTTTCCGTGAGCATCTCCTGAAGTTCCGGGTACCAAGTTCTTCTTGGCCAATCCGGAGCCACGAGTATCGTTCTTACTCCCCTTTGCCGTATAATTCTCAGTACTTTGGGTATGAGAGGCAGAGGAGGAAACACATACACTGACTGGAACACCCACGGTGTTAACAGAGCGTCCACAGCTATTGCCTGAGGGTCTCTTGACCTGGCGCAATACCTGTCCAGTTTTTTGTTGAGGCGAGACGCCATCATATCCACCTTTGGTTTTTCCCAACGGTTCACAATCATGTGGAAGACTTCTGGATGAAGTCCCCACTCTCCCGGGTGTAGATCGTGTCTGCTGAGGAAGTCTGCTTCCCAGTTGTCCACTCCCGGAATGAACACTGCTGACAGTGCTATCACATGATCTTCCGCCCAGCGAAGAATCCTTGCAGCTTCTGTCATTGCTCTCCTGCTTCTTGTGCCGCCCTGTCTGTTTACGTGGGCGACTGCCGTGATGTTGTCCGACTGGATCAACACCGGCTGACCCTGAAGCAGGGGTTTTGCCAGACTTAGAGCATTGTAAATCGCTCTTAGCTCCAGTATATTTATGTGAAGAGACATCTCCAGGCTTGACCATACTCCCTGGAAGTTTCTTCCCTGTGTGACCGCTCCCCAGCCTCTCAGACTGGCATCCGTGGTCACCAGGACCCAGTCCTGTATGCCGAATCTGCGGCCTTCTAACAGATGAGCACTCTGCAACCACCACAGAAGAGACACCCTTGTCCGTGGCGATAAGGTTATCCGCTGATGCATCTGCAGATGCGATCCGGACCATTTGTCCAGCAGATCCCACTGAAAAGTTCGTGCTTGGAATCTGCCGAATGGGATTGCTTCGTAAGAAGCCACCATCTTTCCCAGGACTCTTGTGCATTGATGCACAGACACTTTTCCTGGTTTTAGGAGGTTCCTGACAAGTTCGGATAACTCCTTGGCTTTCTCCTCCGGAAGAAACACCTTTTTCTGAACCGTGTCCAGAATCATTCCCAGGAACAGCAGACGTGTTGTCGGGGTCAACTGAGATTTTGGAAAATTCAGAATCCACCCGTGTTGTTGCAGCACTACTTGGGTTAGTGCTACTCCGTCCTCCAGCTGTTCTCTGGACCTTGCCCTTATCAGGAGATCGTCCAAGTAAGGGATAATTAATACGCCTCTTCTTCGCAGAAGAATCATCATTTCGGCCATTACCTTGGTAAAGACCCGAGGTGCCGTGGACAATCCAAACGGCAGCGTCTGAAACTGATAATGACAGTTTTGCACCACGAACCTGAGGTACCCTTGATGTGAAGGGCAAATTGGGACATGCAGGTAAGCATCTTTTATGTCCAGGGACACCATAAAGTCCCCTTCTTCCAGATTCGCTATCACTGCTCTGAGTGATTCCATCTTGAAACTGAATTTTTGTATGTACAGGTTCAAAGATTTCAGATTTAGAATAGGTCTTACCGAGCCGTCCGGCTTCGGTACCACAAATAGTGTGGAGTAATACCCCTTTCCCTGTTGTAGGAGGGGTACCTTGACTATCACCTGCTGAGAAAACAGCTTGTGAATGGCTTCCAATACCGTCGCCCTGTCTGAGGGAGACGTTGGCAAAGCAGACTTTAGGAACCGGCGAGGGGGAGACTTCTCGAATTCCAACCTGTAACCCTGAGATACTACCTGCAGGATCCAGGGGTCCACCTGTGAGCAAGCCCACTGCGCGCTGAAATTCTTGAGTCGACCCCCCACCGTTCCTGAGTCCGCTTGTAAAGCCCCAGCGTCATGCTGAGGGCTTTGCAGAACCCGCGGAGGGCTTCTGTTCCTGGGAAGGAGCTGCTTGCTGCCCTCTCTTACCCTTTCCTCTGCCTCGGGGCAGATATGACTGTCCTTTTGCCCGCTTGTTCTTATAGGACCGAAAGGACTGCGGCTGAAAAGACGGTGTCTTTTTCTGTTGGGAGGGGGTCTGAGGTAAAAAGGTGGATTTCCCGGCCGTTGCCGTGGCCACCAGATCCGTTAGACCGACGCCAAATAATTCCTCCCCTTTATACGGCAATACTTCCATATGCCGTTTGGAATCCGCATCACCTGACCACTGTCGTGTCCATAAACTTCTTCTGGCAGATATGGACATCGCACTTACTCTCGATGCCAGAGTGCAAATATCCCTCTGAGCATCTCGCATATAAAGAAAAGCATCCTTTAATTGCTCTAAAGTCCGTAAAATACTGTCCCTATCCAGGGTATCAATATTTTCAGTCAGGGAATCCGACCAGACCACCCCAGCACTGCACATCCAGGCTGAGGCGATGGCTGGTCGCAGTATAACACCAGTATGTGTGTATATACTTTTTAGGGTAGTTTCCAGCCTCCTACCAGCTGGATCCTTGAGGGCGGCCGTATCAGGAGACGGTAACGCCACTTGTTTTGATAAGCGTGTGAGCGCCTTATCCACCTTAGGGGGTGTTTCCCAGCGCGCCCTAACCTCTGGCGGGAAAGGGTATAATGCCAATAACTTTTTTGAAATTAGCCCTTTTCTATCTGGGTTAACCCACGCTTCATCACATACATCATTCAATTCCTCTGATTCAGGAAAAACTACAGGTAGTTTTTTCACCCCCCACATAATACCCCTTTTTGTGGTACTTGTAGTATCAGAGATATGCAAAGCCTCCTTCATTGCCGTGATCATATAACGTGTGGCCCTACTGGAAAATACGTTTGTTTCTTCACCGTCGACACTAGATTCAGTGTCCGTGTCTGGGTCTGTATCGACCGACTGAGGTAAAGGGCGTTTTACAGCCCCTGACGGTGTCTGAGACGCCTGGGCAGGTACTAACTGGTTTGACGGCCGTCTCATGTCGTCAACTGATTTTTGTAATGTGCTGACATTATCACGTAATTCCATAAACAAAGCCATCCATTCCGGTGTCGACTCCCTAGGGGGTGACATCACCATTACCGGCAATTGCTCTGCCTCCACACCAACATCGTCCTCATACATGTCGACACACACGTACCGACACACAGCAGACACACAGGGAATGCTCTATTGAAGACAGGACCCCACTAGCCCTTTGGGGAGACAGAGGGAGAGTTTGCCAGCACACACCCAAGCGCTATAATATATATGGGAACAACCCTATATAAGTGTTGTATCCTTATAGCAGCTTAAATATAGTAATATCGCCAAAAAAAGTGCCCCCCCTCTCTGTTTTACCCTGTTTCTGTAGTGCAGTGCAGGGGAGAGTCCTGGGAGCCTTCCTCACAGCGGAGCTGAGCAGGAAAATGGCGCTGTGTGCTGAGGAGAATAAGCCCCGCCCCCTATTTCGGCGGGCTCTTCTCCGGAGTTTGTGAGATCTGGCAGGGGTTAAATACATCCATATAGCCTCAAGGGCTATATGTGATGTATTTTTAGCCATAAAAAGGTATTATACATTGCTGCCCAGGGCGCCCCCCCAGCGCCCTGCACCCTCCGTGACCGCTGTGTGAAGTGTGCTGACAACAATGGCGCACAGCTGCAGTGCTGTGCGCTACCTCAGGAAGACTGAAAAGTCTTCTGCCGCCTGCTTCTGGACCTCTTCCATCTTCGGCATCTGCAAGGGGGGTCGGCGGCGCGGCTCCTGGACGAACCCCAGGGTGAGACCTGTGTTCCGACTCCCTCTGGAGCTAATGGTGTCCAGTAGCCTAAGAAGCCAATCCATCCTGCACGCAGGTGAGTTCACTTCTCTCCCCTAAGTCCCTCGATGCAGTGAGCCTGTTGCCAGCAGGACTCACTGAAAATAAAGAACCTAAAAACTTTTTCTAAGCAGCTCTTTAGGAGAGCCACCTAGATTGCACCCTGCTCGGACGGGCACAAAAACCTAACTGAGGCTTGGAGGAGGGTCATAGGGGGAGGAGCCAGTGCACACCACCTGATCCTAAAGCTTTATTTTTGTGCCCTGTCTCCTGCGGAGCCGCTAATCCCCATGGTCCTGACGGAGTCCCCAGCATCCACTAGGACGTCAGAGAAATATTAATAACCCCTTTATTTGGAGTAAATAATATACAGCACAGGACAGCACCACTGGACTTATACGGCTGTATCACTGGACTTATACGGCTGTACCACTGAACCTATACAGCAGTACTGCTGCACTTATACGGCTGTACCACTGGACTTATACGGCAGTACTGCTGGACTTATACGGCAGTACCGCTGGATTTATACAGTTGTACAGCTGGACTTACACAGCAGTACCACTGGACTTATACAGCAGCACCACTGGACTGGACTTATACAGCAGCACCACTGGACTTATGGCAGCACAAGATACCACCACTGGACTGATGCAGCACAAGACAGCACCACTGGACTGATGCAGCACAAGACAGCACCACTGGAATGATATAAAAGATCAGGTCGCCACCCCATGCGCCACGCCACTTCCCCGCACAGACACTGAGGAGCCACATTCTCACGCTACACTCTCCAGGACTGGAGTGAAGATGGCGCGGTGCGAGGCACGAAACATACAAAGTCCAGATCTCGCGAGAATCCGACACCAGGATGATGACGATTTGCCTCGTTCTGGGAACCGAGTCTGCGGGGGAAAACCCGAGCCGGACTCTGTTCCCGACTCAGATTGGGGGTATTCGGATTTCCAAAATCCGAACGCCGCTCATCCGTTGTGTGTGTGTGTATATATATATATATATATATATATATATATATATATACCCCTTCCCAGCACTCCTCTGTGAATTCATACTGCTCCCCCCGGTCACCCACGCACCTTTTTGAAAACTCGAGTTGGGCGACAGAAGTGTGGTGTGCAGGAGGAAAGAGTATGTATTCAAGGTAGAGAATCACCGGGATGGGCTATGTATATATAAATATATACTCAGTCTCTCTCTCTCTCTCTCTCTCTCTCTCTCTATATATATATATATGTGTGTATATGTATATGTATATATATGTATATGTTGTATAGGGTTGGGGCATGCGCAGGGCATGCAGCCTTTTTGGATACACGAAAAGACTGCCTGCGGGGACTTCGCCAGGGACAGCTGATAAGACAGCCACCGTCCCTGAGAAGTTTTTTCCTGATTGGCAGGGAAAACAATGGAGAAAGAAAAACTATTGTGTTAATGTTGTCCAAAAATGTTCAGGGCAACATCTACATTGCTGCTGAATAGAACCCAAAATGCTAACTGAGCAGTTGAGGGGTACTCAGCTCTGCAACAATATTGGCTGGCAGTGGTAAAGCTGAAACTACCATTCCACTGGCCAGTCTGGGTGATCCCACGCATTTGTCCAGTAGTCACATGCACAGTGCACAGGAAGCCTGGACTTGGTCTTCCAGTTTTGCTTTTGTAAAAAAAAAAAAGATACAAAATAATAAAATACAGAGGAAAAGAATATTAAGCTATTTGTATTTAAAAAATGAAATATTCACTAAAGCAAATGAAGTTATTATTTCTGCTGCCTGCCTCGGTTATCACCGTCTATAAGGGATCATTCCGATTTGTTTGCTCGCTAGCAGTTTTTAGCAGCCGTGCAAACGCATTGTCGCCGCCCACCGGGGAGTGTATTTTCGCTTTGCAGAAGTGTGAACACCTGTGCAGCAGAGCGCCTGCAAAAACATTTTGTGCAAAACAAGACCAGCCCTGGACTTACTCTTCGTGTGCGTTGATTCTAACGTTGGAGGGTTGGCTTTTGACGTCACACACCCGTCCAGCAATCACCCAGCCACGCCAGTGGTTTCCCCGAAACGCCTGTGTTTTTCTAAGCACTCCCTGAAAACGGTCGGTTGACACCCAGAAACGCCCACTTCATGTCAATCTTCCTGCGTTCTGCCGTGCGACTGAAAACGTCGCTAGAACCTGTGCAAAACCACAAAGGACTTTGTACCCGTACGTCGTGCGTGCGCTTTGTGGTGCATACGCATGCGCAGAAATGCTGATTTTTTTAGCCTGAACGCTGCGTTGCGAACAACGGCAGCTAGCGATCAACTTGGAATGACCCCCATAATTGCTACAATACTTCTTACATTGGCTTCCAAATGGAGAAGAGTTCATCGGAGAACTCTGGTGAATAGTTTCTACACTCACTTTCAGAGGAGAAAGGGCTTATCTCCCGTTAATAAATAAACTCCTCACCCGATAATGACATCTGGTAGCATTCATGTGTAAAACGAAAAACACGCTTATCACGCATTTCCTATGGAATTCCACATTAACCATGAATTCCATGCTCCATATGTCATATAGCGCATATAAAGCCCTTATTCCGCAGTCAGCAGCATTATATCACAGGAAACATTGCATGGGCGGATGAGAACAGGTGCAGCATGGCATGGCTTAGGGCTGCTGGCTCGCATGTTTTCACGTTCATAAATGACCTCTGTTATCTAATGAGCTTGTAACAGTTATATACATTTAGCTATAGCATTTAAAAACATACGGGTAACAAGTTACTTTCTCTATGATAGTCTGTTCTCAAAATATGTTTTACACTTTGGGGATGGAAAATTAATGAAGTTATCTATAAGTCTGTAATATTTATTTATTTATGTTGTTTTTACATGTACATTTATTTGCTAGTAAATGTTGGTAAAACAAAAATAATGAAAAGATAGCTTAGTATTATTAAAATTGCAGAGTATATAAGAGTTATAAGTCCTGATTCAGAGGTGGACACTGATTGGATCTGAGAAGATATGCGAATGTCACAGGCGCTGTCTTGTGTACAGAGATGCCCACCCCCAGCTACCCAGTTCCGCCACTACAAAGACACAGCATCAGAAGAACATCGGTCACATCATCTGACCTCTGAGAAACCCTGTGGTGGCCCAGAATGTCCGTCGCAAGTAAGACGCCAGGGCCAGAACCACTGCATAAGAAGATGCATTCGCTGGTTGCGGCATGCCCCTGAAATGGTTGTGGCACACCTGCGTTTTAGATGCCACAATGCCGCTACCTCCCACAAATGGTCACTATCTGTCAGTCACTCTCTGGCCTAATCTACACTACGAGCGACTTTGCAAGACCATCGCGGCACGTGCTCAGAGTGACTTTACTTTGCATTGTGTCAGTCAACTGTTGTAAGAAAGGCGGTGGTTAGAGTCTTGGAAGCTGCACTTTTCCTTTGTGACAACAGAGTCTTGGAAGCTGCACTTTTCCTTTGTGACAACACAGGCTAAAAGAATCCAAGTTATTGCTAGTGACTTCCAATGCAAAGTGCTTTGCATTGCAATAGGCGCATGTGTCTGACATCTCTCCCAAATTCATAATGTCTTTGTCCACTGGAACCAATGAAGCTATTTGGTCATGTTGTACAGCACAACCAGGTCATCTCATTAGATGGCATTGCCTTTGCCTTTGACCCGCTATGCTTGCGCGTCCTCATGGCATAGTTAAACTGTGTTCTCATTTCAATGCATTAATGGAAAAACAAACGTAATTATTGTTTCCCAAAATTTTACCGTATCCCTAAAGTTTGCTGTATCCCGACAGTTTACTGTTTACCAGAAAGTGTAAACATTCGGGATACAGTAAACTTTTAGGTTACAGTATTTGGAAATAATTCATTTTATCACCTGAAATCAGGGCTGAGATTTGGCAATGGCTACAATGCAATTTACAACCCAAAGGTGAAAGGAGTGTGCCCCCACTCAATGTTTTTTCTATGGGAATAAATCACGACTTTGGTGGGTTATTCCTCAACAACCTGACAACATATCAAAATCCTGTGACCTTATTGCACATCTACATCACACATCCTATCTACATCACACACCCTATCTACATCACACACCCTATCTACATCACACACCCTATTGAATGACACCTGAACCATCAAAATTGGTGTTGTCATTTCAGAGTAGTTGTTCTCACAAAATAATTGCTTAGCCGACAGGGGTGGATTTAGGGGTGAGGGCGCCCCTTGGCACAACAGTAACAGCTGCTCCCCCCCGTCTGCCTAATTTCACTATTTTATTGATTGGTTGTATGACCTCATTTGATGATAGCCAATTTAATAAAATAATAAACAAAAAAATACTAACTATGAATTTTTTTACAATTTTAATTATGTGTACATATTTACTAGTAGGATAGCTGACGGGGCAGTATGTGCATGTCCTACCCGTTTACACTCCATTCAAGATGGCATAGGGTACAGTACAGTGGAAATATTTTGCAGTTACTGGTACTTATTGAGTTGACAGTATCAACACAAGCATCCAAGTGCCACCCCCAAAACAAGTGCTGCCCCTAGGCACATGCCTCATGTGCCTAATGGGAAATTTGGCACTATTAGCCGATGAACTACATAGATTATAGGCAGTGCCGGACTGGGGCATGAAGGGCCCACCGGGGGATGCAGTAATAGGGGCCCATACTTAGGGGTGTGGCCAGCCTAAAAAGGGAGTGTGGCCAGCCTCCACAGAGGCTTGAAATACACAATAGTCTAGTGCAGTGTAATGCGACATATCTACCATGTATAATACAAGTGCACAGTCTGGACCCTGATCCCTAGAGGAAGGAGTGGGCCCTTAGGCAGTGGGGCCTGCCGGTGGTTTCCATGGTACCCCTGTGGGCCAGTTCGACCCTGCTTATAGGGCTTAATGTTCTCTGCCTCAGTATCTTTGCACATGACTAGAACCATATGAAGTAATTCTGTTTACACATAGGCAAAATATCAAAGTAAATCTGACACTTTTTTTTCTTCACACTTTAGACCACTTCTCACAGTTACACGTATGCGTCTATTATTATTTTTTTTTTATTCAATATTTTTTCTAGTGGCCATATACTGTATACTTACCTGTATAACTCTTCTAGGACCTGATGGCATTTCCTGTGTGTTTATTATTTCAATACAGTATGTGATTTTATAAATCAGATGTTTTCTCCTGCCGCTGATACTCCCAATACTTTTACTATAAGCATAAATAATCACTTCCTATTAATCACTTAGTTATGTCCAACCAAAATGTAATGTTTGATATCGGTTTTCCCAATACACAGCCTCATAGTTGAATCCCCTGTCAGCAAACGTTTTGCATTGATTCCTACAAAGTTCCATCCTTGTTAATTGATGCAATAACATTTGATTTGGTATTTAGCATAAAGCTCCTGCTGCGGCATTTGAAATCATGAATGACACTGAATTAATGGAGTGGAAAATTCTTTATTGTGACTTGGTAGAGAAGCAGCTCAGTCATGCTGTGCAAAATATCATTATAAGGAAATGAGATGTTGTATGTTCATAAGGAATATGGGGGGTCATTCCGACCCGATCGCTCGCTGCAGTTTGTCGCAGCGCAGCGATCGGGTCGGAACTGCGCATGCGCCGGCGCCGCAGTGCGCTGGCGCATGGCAGCTTTCGTTACCTAGCGATCGCCTCTAAGACAGAGGTGGTCGCTAGGCGGGAGGGGTCTGAACGGCGGTGTAAAGCCGCCGTTTAGGGGGAGCGGTCCGGCTAACGCAGGCGTGGCCGGACCGTTGGGGGGAGCGGGCCGCGGCGGCTGCGTGACGTGTCATTCAGCCGCTGTGGCCAGTGGGAATGACGAGCAACTCCCAGCCAGCCGCAGGAGCTGCGCTGGCCGGGAGTTACTCCTCAAATACAAAGGCATTGCCTCTGTGCGATGCCTTTGTATTTGTGCGGGGGGGCCGGCACTGACATGCGGGGCAGACTAGCCCTGTGCTGGGCGTCCCCCCGAATGTCTGAGTTAACGATCGTAGCTGTGCTAAATTTAGCAGAGCTACGATCAACTCGGAATGACCCCCATGGTTGTAGGGAGAAGCAGGAATCGGGACCAACACTGACAATGGGGTAATTCAGACCTGATCGCTGCTGTGCGTAAAATGCACACAGCCGGCGATCAGGTCCAAACTGCGCATGTGTATGCACCGCAATGAGCAGGCGCATCGCACTGGTACAAAGCGGATCGCCGCTCAGCGATGGGTTTGTGCAACGGATCCATTCGCACTGGCGATCGCAAGGAAATTGATAGGAGGAAGGTGTTTGTGGGTGTCAACTGACCGTTTTCAGGGAGTGTCTGGAAAAACGCAGGCGTGTCCAGGCGTTTGCAGGGAGGGTTCCTGACGTCAATTCAGGTCCCGGACAGGCTGATGTGATCGCATCGGCTGAGTAAATCCTGGGCTACTCAGAGACTGCACAAAATCTGTTTGCACAGCTCTGCTACACATGCGATCGCACACTTGCACAGCTAAAATACACTCCCCCTGTAGGCGGTGACTATCTGATCGCAGGACTGCAAAAATCACCTGCTAGCGATCAGGTCTGAATTAGGCCCAATGTGTCCATGCTTTTAGTTGTCATAACTGTACTTAAACATGCGGACAAATAATTCTGACATACAATGCATATACAGTTACATACAATGACATACAATGCATATACAGTTACAGTTAATTGATGGTACACGTATTTAGTGACACTTTTTTTTTCAAGACTAACAGTTCATTGTTCTTAACACAAATGTTAAAAAATTACATTTAGGAAAAGATAATATTACAATTAGAATTGTTTTTTTATTCATGGAGACGTGTGCAGCTAGGTGACCATCAGCCTTTTGTATCGCATGTCAGACTGATATGTAATCTAGGGGGAGATGTATGGGGCAGTGAAAAGAGTGGAGAATTTAGCCAGTGGAGGAGTTGCCCATGGCAACCAATCTGCTGCTGCCTATAACTTTATAGAATGCAATTGATAAATGTTACATATTAAGATACAGAAATGTTGACACTGTCACATAGGATTAGGGTTTGGCTAAAATAGTGAAAATTGCTATGTTGCTGTTTTGACTGCCGACATGCACAATGTTGTCATGGTGACTGTAAGGATTCTTCCTCTATCCTTTAACCCTCGATGTGATAGTCTCTTAGACGTCCGTGAGTGTAAACCTTTTGCTACAAGTAACATGCAAAACACAAGCAGTAAAGATTCACACTGTTTATTGTTTGTTTAACAAAAGTATATAAAAGAAAGGATTTAGGGCGTGTATGTCCCAAGTCAATAACTAATTGGACAGAACACAAAAGGGGGTTAACATAACATGATTGGCTAGGAACTGCCGCAGCGGAAGGATATACATATATGGGCAAGTTTGTACTCAAATAGAAAAGTTATTCACACGGTATAAAAAGATAACAGACAAAGACAGTAGCAAAAATGTACTGGAACAAACAGTTCTGTAACACAAACAATTCTATGACATGTGAAGCAGAGACGAGCTTTAACCCTTTCATTCCCCTCTTAGAATCATTAATCTATATAATATGATTCTCATTTAATTGTTTCCTTCTAGACCTCCATCTTCTCCTTGTTGGAGGTCAGGGCTGTCTGCCCCCGTTAGTACCTCGCTGGAATCACTTGCTTCTTCTTCAAGGTCTGGTCTGGGAACTTTCTTTACTCGGGATGCATGAATCCAAGTGGGCCCCTCGTCAGTCAGGACTGCTGTTCTGGTCACTGCTACGACTTCTGTCTCGGGACCATAGGTGAAGTCTCCTGGGCTCTTGTTCCTGGGGAGCACCTTTACCACGACTCTGTCTCCAACCTTGAAAGGGTGTGTTGGTTCCTGTGGATTCAAAGGATTTTTACAAACAACTTCATGTTCAATCTCATCAAGTTTGGTTATGAGGGCCCTGACATACTCTTCCCTTATAAGTTCTAGATCTCCTTCCTGTATTATCAACGGTTTTTTTGCCCATGGGGTGGGAAAAGGCCTACCCATCAATATCTCAAAAGGGGAGTACCCTAGGGTTTTCTGTGGGGTCATCCTAATTTCTGCTAGGATGATAGGGAGGACTTGCTTTCATTTGTGGAAGGTACCTCCTGTGGCCTTCCTTAGTTTGTCTTTGAGGGTCCTATTCATTCTTTCTACGACCCCTGAACTCTGCGGGTGGTACGGGATGTGAAACTTCCATTCTATTTGCAAGGCCTTCACTAGGGCCTGTGTGACTTTGGCTGTAAAGGCTGTGCCTTTGTCGCTATTTATCTGCAATGGGCATCCCCATCTCGGGATGATTTCCTGTGTTAGGATTCTAGCTACTGTCTTAGCATCCTCTGACTTAGTTGGGAATACTTCTGGCCAGCGAGAGAACATATCTACAATGACCAGGGCATATTCTTGTTTGCCTATGCCAGGGATATGGGTAAAATCAATTTGTAAGTGTGTAAAAGGGGTAGTGGGGTATTCAAGATGCTGGTGTTTCGCTTTATTAGGGTTGTTAGGGTTGTTCCTGAGGCAGGTGATGCATCTGCTAACATATTGGTCCACAAGTGTTTTGGCCTCAGTAACATAAAAATCCTTGGTTAGTAGGAGGAGTGTTGTGGCTTTACTATGGTGACCAACACCATGGTAATGGGCAATGAGCAAAGGGGCACTGGACTGGGGTATACAGGGTTTCCCCTCTTTGCAGATTAATCCTGATTTAGGATTTTTCTGCAGAATTGGGTAAGTCCAATCGGAGAGATCAGTATTAGTCGCAGCAGCTTGAAGTTGAGTGAGCAGATGGACGTTGTCAAGGGAGGGAGGGGCCATGACTGCCATGTGAGAATGGGCAGTAGGCTGTAGGGCCGCTTGTTTAGCAGTAGTGTCTGCAAGGGCGTTGCCAAGGGATATATTATCCTTGCCGCCAGTATGTGCCTTGCAGTGGATAATGGCAATGTCAGAAGGGAGGGTAATGGCATGTAACAGATCAGAGATGAGCTGCGCATGCGAGATACCCTTACCATCTGCCCCGAGAAAGCCACGGCGTTGCCAAATGACCCCATGGTCATGAACAACGCCGTGGGCGTATCTGGAGTCAGTGTAGATGGTAACAGGCTTGTTCTGGTAGAGCTGACATGCTCTAGTGAGTGCAATGAGTTCTGCAGCTTGCGCGGACTGATAAGGTATTGGTAGGGCTTCCAACACAGTGTCAGGGAGGGTGACAATGGCATAGCCAGCTTGGTATGTATTGTCATTGGGCCTACTACAGGAGCCGTCAACAAAAACTATGTCTGCGCCTGGTATGGGAACGGGAGACATGTCAAGTCTGGGAGAAGTTTCAGCTTCAATGGAAGCAGCACAGTCATGTAGGTCGGGTGGTTCATCCTCGGGACCTTTCAAGCCTAAAAGGGCATTGAGAATGGGTGCTGGGCCAGAAGAACTAGCAGTGTACTTGATGGTAAGGGTAGAGTTACTCAAAAGGAGTACTTCATATCCACTAAGGCGTTGAGCAGACATGTGCTGTGTGTGTAAGCCTTTAAGTATTGCCAGGACATCATGTGTGGTGTGGAGTACTGTGGTGTGGCCTAAAGTGAGGGTAGTGGCCATTTCTGCAACCATTGCACAGGCTGCCAAAGCCCTGAGGCAGGCAGGCATACCTTGCACAGACACTGGCATGACTTTGGAAAAAAATGCCACGGGGCGCAACTTCCCTCCATGAAACTGTGTGAGCACCCCCGCCATGGTTTTACAATTGTCCCTTGCATATAGATGGAAAGGTAGTACATAATTGGGGAGGCCAAGTGCCGGACTTTTCATCAACATACATTTTAAACTTTCATATGCAGTTAACATTTCTTGTGACCATTGTACAGTTTTAGGTTTGTCCTTCAGTGTGGCTTGTCTCAAAATGTTATCATAATAGGAGCAATCAGATATCCACTGTCTGCAGTAATTTACCATACCCAGGAAGGACAGTAGTTCCTTCTGGGTAGTTGGGGTGACCAGGCCCAATACAGACTGTATGCGTTGTGGACTGATTTTCCTCTCTCCCTGAGTGAGCACAAAACCTAAGTAATCAACATGCTTTTTACACCATTGCATTTTTGTTTTGGACACCTTGTGTCCACATTCACAAAGCCAGTTTAGTAATGAAACACCATCCTCTCGGCAGGCCTCCTCAGTTTGACTACAGAGCAGCAGATCATCTGCATACTGTAGCAGGACTGAACCATGGTGAGGTTGCCAGGGCCTCAATGTGGCCTGGAGTACAATGCTATAGACAACGGGTGAGTCAATATAGCCCATGGGTAATCTGCACCAGGTAAGTTGTTTACCCTCAAAAGAAAAGGCAAAAAGTAATTGTGTCTGTGAATCTACAGGTATGCTGAAAAAGGCATTCTTCAAATCAATTACAGAGAAGAACGCAGCATCTGCAGGGATTGCAGAAATGAGTGAGTTTACGTCTGGGACAATTGGTGCAATTGGGACAATTAGCTGATTGATCGCTCTGAGATCCTGTACAAATCTTATGCTGCCATCAGCCTTGGCAACAGGGTTCACAGGAGTACAGTATGGTGATACAATATGTCTGAGAATACCCTGTTGTAAGAATTGCTGTATCATGGGGCGGAGACCTTCTATCTTTTCTGGTGAGAGGGGATACTGTTTTTGATAAACAGGGTGTGAGTCGGGTTTGAGATTGGCCTTATATGGTGTGCATGAGATTAGGCCAGTGTCATATGGACCTTCTGACCAAAGAGCGGGGTTTACTTGGGCGAGGTCAGGCATGTTGGTAGTCATTTCCCAAATTGGAAAATGAGGGGATTCAATATCCAACCCAGTACCAGTAGGTGAGGGCAGGATAGAGATGGAAAGTTTGCTAAGCAGGTCCCTACCTAGTAGGTTAATGGGGCACTCAGGTATGACTGTGAACCTATGTTTGCCCATGCGCAACCCCTTTGTTGTGGAGACAGAGAGGGCCTTGGTTAGGTAGGCATTGGTGGGTATCCCATTGATTCCCATTGAAGGAGCAGTCTTTTCCAAATCACCATCATATAGGTCAGAACACAAAACACTGGTTGTTGCACCGCTGTCCACTAAAAAGGGAATTTTACTTCCATTTATAATAAGTGGCAGCAGAGGTGAATCTTTCCAATGACGGGTGAGTTGAATAAAGGCTGGGATACCCTCCTCCGGGCCCCGTCAGTGCGCGGGGTCTTGCCAGTCAACTCTGAAACGTACATGATCAGAGAGAGGGTTGTCATGGCGTGGGCGGGGGTGTTGTTGGGGGGCAGGATTCAGAGCAGGCTGTCGAGGTGTCTGAGGGGGCTGGGGGCAATCTCTTGCCCAGTGACCATCCTGGCCACAGTTGTAACAGGAGGTGTGCCGTTTGCCGGCCATGTCTCCTGTAGGTGATTTATGTTGGGGTCTTTGGAATCTTCCCTGACTGCGGGGTTGGTTCTGTCTGTCAAAGCGTCTGGAGTTCTGATAGTTATGAGTGGGTGCAGGTTTCTTTACATCAAAACACCCTGCAGCCTCTTTCTCATATAAATGTTTCTCAAAATCTTTCGTACTATCAGAAGTCCAGGAAGAGACGCTTTGCTTAACAGAAACTATGACAGAAGGTAGAAGGTTGTTAATGAAGGTGGAAATGAGTAAGCTTTCTGAGTTAAGCAAAGGTAAGCCAGCGTCATCTGTCCAGCAGTCCTTAAACCTTTTCCAAAACTCAGTAACAGACTCTGAGGGCTTCTGTTTACAAGCTACAGCGACAGGCAAAGAAGCACGGGTTTTAAAGACTTCCTTCATATGTGTATCAATTTCCTTCCACATATCCTCGATACCTGTCAGTGTGTTGAGGGGGTAAGCAGCGGCACTATTTTGTGCAGTGGGTGTGTGGATGGTAGGGACCTTTGTCCAATCCCATCCATTATAGTGGTCGATTACACCATCTATAATCAGCCTCATGTCTTCTTGTGTATAGCTGCGTCCTTTGCAAGCTTTGCGCAAATAAGATATACAGCCATCGGGGGTAAAGGTGGGCTTGGGACAGTGTTTTACTATCCTGTCTAAATCTTCTATTTCAATGGGTTTAATTAACATTTGGTCTCCCACTGTCATAAAGGGTAAGTGGAGGGCAACGGTGGTGGAAGAAGCTTCACCGCCGTCAGAGAATTCAGTTCCTCCTCGAGTGACATGGGGGGAGAAGGAGCCCTCGGCAGCGATAGTGGAATCGGCTGTGCGGATGGTGGCTGATTGTTTAAGGGATGTGGGCTGGGAGGTTATTACACTATTATCTAAACTCTGGGTTACTGGTGCGTTAGGGATAGAGCTAGTGGACGCATTTTCTAGCAGTGGAGTTGGAGGCGATCCCATCTGCTGTGAAAGGGTTACTGCTGCTAAGAGATCTGTGTCTTTAAGAGCAGGATATACTGGAATGTAAGGGGGAGGCGAGAGGGTTTTCAAAGATTTACAGGTTCTCACTTCCTCCCTTCTGTGCTGTTGGGAACTGATATTTTTAATCCTCCTTTGTTTCTTATTGATGGATTTATCATACCAATAGGGTGCTATGGTCAGCCACTGCTCACCCCCGGCCCGCATATATGTCATATCCCATTGTGGATCATGATCATACCACGGCCAGGCTTCCCTGTCCCCTAAACAAAGACCTTTAACCATATCCATATAGAAAGGGTAATTACTGCCTTCCCGTGGGAATGGGTCCTATCCTGCTTTCTCTGTCCACCCTGCTAAATTATCCACCCAGGGATCAATCAAATAATAATCAGAGGTAGAATTACGGGCCACGTATTCTTTACATGTCTCCTCGGGTAGGGGAGGGGGGTATACAGTTTTCTTACTCTGACCAGAGCCCATAGTAAAAACACAATTTCCAACAACTTTCTATGCATGCATCAGCTAACCAGTTAATTAGTTATTGACAATATCACAATATCATCTGCATAGTATTTTAACAAAACAATTGATAGTAATAATCTGTACGTTTACTCACCACTCGTACAGGGACTTGGAAATGCAGCGTATTGTGATAGGAAGCAAGAAAGTTATAAGGGTATTCAACAGACGTGCACTTACCACCCGTCAAGCTGAATACATGAAACTTATACTCTAATATCTGTTATGGCCATAACATAATAAGTAGACAATCAAATCGAGGTAAAATCTACGTTATGTATAGACTCCCAGGTCTATTTTAAGTATCCCAGATACTAACGTCTTTGGAGAATTGCGCTTGGACCCCTGGTCACTTCTCAGACGTATCTTTAAGTCCCAGACATTAAAGATGTTTGGTCACGTGTTCCCAGAACACTGACACGGATTCAGCTTCAGTGTATGACCGCAATCCCGTATGGCAAAGACAGATAATAAATTCTCTATCTTACCGTCCGGGGACGATCAACTGAATTCCGGCAAGAGCCCCCACTTGTAAGGATTCTTCCTCTATCCTTTAACCCTCGATGTGATAGTCTCTTAGACGTCCGTGAGTGTAAACCTTATGCTACAAGTAACATGCAAAACACAAGCAGTAAAGATTCACACTGTTTATTGTTTGTTTAACAAAAGTATATAAAAGAAAGGATTTAGGGCGTGTATGTCCCAAGTCAATAACTAATTGGACAGAACACAAAAGGGGGTTAACATAACATGATTGGCTAGGAACTGCCGCAGCGGAAGGATATACATATATGGGCAAGTTTGTACTCAAATAGAAAAGTTATTCACACGGTATAAAAAGATAACAGACAAAGACAGTAGCAAAAATGTACTGGAACAAACAGTTCTGTAACACAAACAATTCTATGACATGTGAAGCAGAGACGAGCTTTAACCCTTTCAGTGACCATGTCAACATTTCTGTATATCAACATGTTGAATGTGACATAATGTAATTGTCAACATTGGCTGGTACTTTATCTCTCTTTATCGTCTCCACTATATCACTTTTTAAGGCTTAATACATTTGGGCCATAGTTTAGTATCTATAAAATATGGTGCTTCGAATTAAAGATACAGACAATGTATTGTTGCATTGTTGTTATTATTATTATCATTATTTTATTTTTCACAAAAAAGAAGCCTGAAATTAAAAGACATTTTGTAGGTGATAGTAACAGGAGCTGTTGCTACCAGATGCTGCAGGACACATGTTTGCACACTCCGGCAAACACAAAAAGCTGATGCTATTCAAAGAAAATATTGTGGGCGAATTACACAGGCTTATTGTCACTGCACTTTTCTAACATTTCTATCCCTATTGTTCCAGACCCTTATAGTAGAGCTTCTAAATCTCTGCCACACAACACCCGTGTGACATGTCATCGTTGTGGTGTCACCCTATTAACTTTTTAAATCACTGTTACAAATTGCCCATGTCTAAGGGCCTGAGCTATAAATATCTCAGAGATAACACAGAATATAAATTCTAAATGAATCTCCAAGTAAATGTGTTGCCAATGAATAACACTACAGCTTCCAGATCACTTTCTTGTATGGGGTTGTCATTGTCAACGCCAGAGATTTCCAACAGGGACCTAGGGCCTAATTCAGATCTGATCGCTGGGCTGCTAATTTTGCTGTCCTGCGATAAGACAGTTGCCGCCTCCAGGGGGAGTGTGCGATTGCATGTGTAGCTGAGCTGCAAAAATCCACTTTGTGCAGTCTGTGTGCAACCCAGGACTCACTCCTACAGTGCAATGAGAACAGTCTGATCGGGGCCGGAGCTGACGTCACACACTCTCTCTGAAAACGCTTGGGCACGCCTGTGTTTTCCCAAACACTCCCAGTAAACTCTCAATTGCCACCCACAAACGGCCTCTTCCTGTCAATTACCTTGCGAACGCCCGTGCAATCGGATTTTTCGCACCATCCCGTCACTGACCGGCTATGCCCGTTGTTGCTGTCTGACGCGCGTGCGCATTGCGGTGCATACGCAAGCGCAGTTAGGATCTGATCGCCCGCTGTGTGAAAAAACACAGATGCTATCAGATCTGAATTACCCCCTAGAGTGGCGACACCAGCACCGCAGAGCCCAGCAGCAGCAGCAACACGGGGAGTAACACGTGCAGATGTGATCCTGGGATGGCCATTGGTGCCCTGCCTTATTGTTACGTGCAGCCTCCAGCATTGTGCTTGTGTGCTGCACTTCCCCAGCACTGGTATACACACAGATGCTGTCAGATCTAGAGCAGCGACACCAGCACCGCAGAGCCCAGCAGCAGCAGCAGCAACACGGGGAGTAACACGTGCAGATGTGATCCTGGGATGGCCATTGGTGCCCTGCCTTATTGTTACGTGCAGCCTCCAGCATTGTGCTTGTGTGCTGCACTTCCCCAGCACTGGTATACACACAGAAAATATTTTTATGGAGTTGTTTTTGTTAGTTTTCTACATACTGAGAGCAAACATTTATATTTGTCACTGACGTTCCTGTATCTGAGAAAGTAAAAGCACCATCTAAGGGGGACATGAAGATTTAGCTGTGGATTCACAGTCCTGCTACTCAGGCCGGTTATGAAGGAGTATACTGTCAACTGAAGTGTAGCAGTAATATGTCAGAATTTTACTGACACTTTCTTCTTTACCACTGCTGGATATTACTGACGGTCACTACATCGGCTGAAGGCTGACCCTACTCGCTAGAAATATGACAAGTGTGTAATATGTAATGTGAAATGTTAATAAAGAATAGTCTACATGTTAAATATAACAATGTTTTATTTGTAAAAACTGTACATAATAATATGAATACAAGTAGATTATTCTGGTTTCTTGGTCATTTTTCTTTCAAACAATATTTCTTGGTCATCTTTCATAGTTTATCCATTAGGTGGCATCATGTTATCAGTGTCAGTAGGTAATATTCAGTGTAAACTGAGCAATAAAGCTTCACCCACTACATAAATAGACAACGTCAGCCAAAATGTTTTGTTTTTTTAATTAATTTAGTCAACTGATTATAATATTATGTGAAATCAGATTATTATTATTATTATTATTCTGACCACAAATTGCTACAGTAATTGTGTGTTTTATAGCCATTTCCTTATACATCAGACAGTGAGACATGTTTTAGGGGTGATCTTCAGTTTGCCGGCTGTTGGGATACCGGCGCACAGTATGTAGGCGCCAGAATTCCGACAGCCGGCATACCGACACTTTATCTCCCTCTTGGGGGTCCACGACCCCCCTGGAGGGAGAATAAATAGTGTGGCGCGCTATGCGCTCCACCGTGCCCGCAGCGGGCTCATTTGCGCTTGCCACACTGTCAGTATGCCGGCGGTCGGGATTCCGGCGCCGGTATGCTGGTCGCCGGGAGCCCGGCCGCTGGCATACAATACTACACCCGTGTTTTAGAATTGGCCTCAGAGACTCAACAGACTGAAACTTTTTCTTTAGTAAATGCTGTGCTTTGTCCGCTACTAAGTAAATGACATTGTAAAGGCTATAATGCATGATATAAATGTCCAACCCCAGGCAGCTTCATTCATTCACGCACTGGTTCCTATTGCATGTAGACATGAACACTAAATAAACTTATTTTGTAGCCATTGCTTTTGTGCATGGGTGATGTAAGAATGTCTAGCAGTGGAAGAGAGAAAAAACTGGGCCTGTAGATTATATAATTGTAGGATTATATTTCAGATGGAGCTGTTTTTATATTTGTAGAACCTTTAAAGAGATGTTTGCTAAGTTAAATCCTGTTTGCTTGAATCGTACCAAATATATCAAACGTAACAAAGAAAAGCAGGGGAAACAAATCGTCATCAGAGAGAGATTCGTCCCTGCAGCTGTTGCAAGCCTGTAAGGAAGTGGCCACAGGCTTTTGGAGATAGCAATGATTTTAATGATTTTATAAGTAGACAGATTCATTCCATGGAATATTTGTTGTCTTATGTGTGTGTGTCTCAGAGTAGGCCTCACACCTGACAAATATCCCTCTCGCTTACATGCAGGAACAGAGGTATAACTAGGGTCTTCAGCGCACAGGGAAAGATGAAGAATGGCAAACCCGTTATGGATAACGGGCCTAATTCAGAGTTGATTGCAGCAGCAAATTTGATAGCAGTTGGGCAAAACCATGTGCACTGCAGGGGGGATGGGGAGGTGGGGGGCAGATGTAACATGTGCAGAGAAAGTTAGATTTGGGTGGGTTGTATTGTTTCTGTGCAGGGTAAACACTGGCTGCTTTATTTTTACACTGCAATTCAGATTTCAGTTTGAACACACCCCACCCAAATCTAGCTCTCTCTGCACATGTTATATCTGCCCCCCCCCCCCCACCCCCCTGCAGTGCACATGGTTTTGCCCAACTGCTAACAAAGTTGCTGCTATGATCAGGTCTGAATTAGGCCCATTATAATAACATTGTTCATAGCCTTTAGAAGAGCGCAGTAAGTGTTGTTTTGTATTATCTGTGTTATTTGTGATAGGTAAAAATCACATTGAGTGTCAGCAGCCTTCTATTGTGTGGAGCGCAGGTGTTTTATATTATTTTATTTTATACAATAGAAACATATAATTTGATGGCAGATAAGAACCACTTGACCCATGTAGTCTGCCCCAATGATTGCAGTGAGATTGGATGTGAGGCGGAACCAGGAACTTATGAACTTGCCCATGAAACTCCAAACAGTGGACTTCATGAGGAGTGACTTGTCCAAGTCGCAGGGTGCTAGGGAATTTATCAAGCTTATTGGTTCAATTCGCATAAGGTCTGCCTCCATGTTCCATTGATAGCAATTACACCATTAGGTATTTACAGAATGCTTTATTCCAAAACTGAATGCACAGTTCACTGCATCCTCTGAAGTCAAGACCCGAAGTTGTCTATACTTAGATGAAAATATAAATGTGCAATGTAGACATCTGTTAGTGTCATAGATCCACAGATATGGGACATTCAATCTTCTTTATTGTGATTTTTTATTTTTCCATGCCATGCGATCCCGCCACAAGATGCTAGAGCCTGCCCACACCTGGCCGCTGAATTGATGGCAACAAAGAAAGAGGAATAT
This sequence comes from Pseudophryne corroboree, assembly GCF_028390025.1. Classification (NCBI taxonomy): domain Eukaryota; kingdom Metazoa; phylum Chordata; class Amphibia; order Anura; family Myobatrachidae; genus Pseudophryne; species Pseudophryne corroboree. Next base: position 211,285,780 of record NC_086447.1, read on the forward strand.
GATGTAAACAAGGGAAAAATTGATAATCCTATTAAGAAGTGTGTGCCGTGTCACTCCTCCGCCGCCTGCTGTGGCTCCACACAGACACTCCCTGTTTGCTGTCTGGAACATTTTTCTGAAGTTCGAGAACACTGTAGGGTACATATGCTGTAATTATATTTCACATAAGGTATATTTTGGTACACATCTCCGCCGTGGAAGTACTTGAACCTTCTGCCTAGAAGCTTGTTAGGGGACTACAATGTAACGAGTCTTCCAGCCTGAAGATGGACTAATACGTTTTAATATCTGAGTGGTTCCCCTGGGTTACTGCACCTTAGCACCATTTTAGTAAATCACCCCTCTCTCTCCTTGTAATGTTCTGTCGGCTCGGGCTGGCCCCAATTGTTTTGCTGCAATTGCTGTGGCACATATAACAATGCTCACCTTATATACACGATAAGGCCTCCGTTCTAGTACAGTATATTATAAACAATGATATTAATATGATCACAATAATTATTATAGTGTATCAGTCATGAGGTTTTGAAATATTTGAGACTTTGCGTACACATGTATACATTATTTTTCATCCCACTAGTCTATTATGCTAATGTTACAGGTAAAAGCATCATCAGAGTCTAAATTAAGAAAGGACTCCAAATTGATTCTGCCACCCCCAAGAAAACCCAAAGGTGACTGGGATATTCACTGATCTTCAGAAACTCACCTCTGTAGGTCAGTTCTCCTGGCACCATGACAGTGAATGGCTGAGAGTTCATTGCTTTCTTTCACTACATGTACTGTTTGTATACGACTTTCCCATTCTCAATATGGCAGAGAGCTAAAGTTTAATATTTTTCTCACTGTTGCAAGTGAACTGACTGTGAATTGCCATCAGGGTAAGTTTCTGAGGAACAATGGAGGGAGGGTCATCATCTTTATCATTATGTAGCCATAAGGCCCTGCAAGCTCTGCAGCACCTAACAGTTGGTATTCAAAGATGATAAAGACAAATCATAGACAGAAACAAGCCATATACTGTATTTACTTATGTGCTGATCTGCATTTACTTGAGTATACCTTCACTAAACTTTATCTACATCACATGAGAACGCTTCCTCCTCCCATCTAGATTCTGCTTCTATGGTCATAAGGATCGATGCATTCAGATTTCAGTGACTAATTGGAATTCTTTCAGCCTGACCTTGAATTCATGAATACTTCATTATGTAGAAATGTAATTTATCTTTGTAGGCGGCTGATGGTGGTTAGTGTGTGGTAATTGTATAATTATTGGACAAGCTAGTTTTATCTTTTACTGTGTGTTTATTTTCTTTAATGCCACTTATGATAAGGTTACATAAATAGACCAGCGATAGAACCTCACACACAATCTATATCTAGTAGATAAAATTGATCATATCTGCTGTAAAGTTAAAAAAAAACCATTAGTTCCTGAAATATGATAAAGTCAAACAGGCTGAAATAGTTCCATACATAGCGAGTATAAATGGCTACCCTATACAGGGCCGGTTCTGGGGCTCTGTGCGCCGGCGCCCCGGGCAAAAGTCCTGCTTGCCCGTGGCAAGATCCGATACTGACCCTATAGTATCTGAAACCGTTATCAATGCAACAATGAACTTCAAACATGAACTCAGATTCACTAAAGGAAATGTTAAAATACTGTAAAATGCAGCTTTGGATCTAACAACGTTTCATCATCTGCTATAATGGTTTATGTTATTATAACTGGGAGTTTTAATTCAAATGAAAGTGGCCCAAAAATCATGATTGCAACACAATGAATCCTCCAAGCTATCCAACTTTAAATACATTTAAAACCATTTCTAATACTTAGAATCTCTTCTCATTTGGACATTTACTGCCTTCTATCTTCCTCTCAAAACAGAAAGCGTTGTTTCCCCTTCTCTCATAACACTTCTGGTCCCGGTATGAATGGTCGACCATGTTATGGTCGACAGTCATTAGGTCGACCACTATTGGTCGACATTGACATGGTCGACATGGACACATGGTCGACACATGAAAATGGTCGACACATGAAAGGTCGACACATGAAAAGGTCGACATGAGTTTTTGTAACTTTTTTTGGTGTCGTTTTTTGCGTAAAGTGACTGGGAACAGTCACTTTACGCTCGCCATGCTTCGGGCATGGTGCCTTCGCTCCGCTACCGCTTCGCTCGGCACAGATTACCGTTCCAATCGTAGTCCACGTGGATCGTAAAGTATGGCAAAGTTCCCCAAAAGAAAAAAAAGTTAAAAAACTCATGTTGACCTTTCATGTGTCGACCATGCATCCATGTCGACCATGTAAATGTCGACCAATAGTGGTCGACCTAATGACTGTCGACCATAACATGGTCGACCATCTGAACGGATACCAACACTTCTATACTCTAATGCTTATTATAAGATATCAATGCGGCCCCTATACTTCCCATTAATTCTGTAGCATGCATTACCACGCTGTACTTTATTTCATGTTTAATGCCCTGCTGCTGTTCTACACATGGGTGTTAACAAGCCCATGGGTTTAAAAAAAAATTTCTATGCAATGCGCCTATTATCAGCATATTAATGCGAGTGAGCCCTCAGTAACTACTATCTAGTGATAATATCAGATTCATTTAGCCATCTTTGTAGGTGGTCACAATTGATGGATCCATCCATTTAAGATCCATTACTGTTGGTTCTAAGCAACCGGATAAGAAAGATCTCTAGGGTTACCTGATAACAGAGTGCACTGTGATAAACTATCCGTCCTATCATGTGATTGATTCTGATCAGCTATTGATCGGGAGTGCTGGGCGATTTCAGAAGCAGTATAAGGTTTGTGTGGCATCACCAAGCAATAACATCTAAACAAACCATCTCTTACACATGGGCTACTCTTATATTACTAAATGCATAAAATAATCCCAAGTTTTAGTTAAAGGGAATGTTTTAAAAAAGGGAATTAGAGGGGATACCGCACTAGATCAAAGATGTTAAGCTTACCAGCATAGGAAACCAAAATGATTAGACATATGTAAAGGATAAATTCCTATAAATGTATGTATTGGTGGTGCACCCCGAGTCAGTGGATTAAGTACAGTTACACAAAGGAGAAAAAGAAGATCATTTATTTGTGGAGCTTTTTAATATTTTGTTTATGTGTTATTTGTCATTTGCTGTTATCATGTTTGTCCAGGATGCATCAATTGCTTTAGTTTAATTATGTACCAATAAAGCTTTTATGTTTTAACTAATTTCTCTTAATACTAGTCGTTTTCCGACCTATTCTAAGAGTGCACCCACAAAAGAATCTTCTTTTTCTCCTTTGTGTAAATGTTTTTAAAAAAAAACCACTGCGGACAAAGGCGGTTTAAGACAGAAGGAGTTGTGTATGCGAATTTCTGTTGGCCCCCCCGAAAACATGGTACTGGCACTTGCACTGACTATAGCTAAACCTCTGGCACAAGGTTATCTCCTGCGCATGTGTCATATTTTCGGCAATATCTTTGGAAATATGGCACCGGCACAATATATCAATGATGAAATCTTCAGAATAATGATGCCGTTAGGTGTGGACTTCCCCTGACTCAGAGGCCCGTGTGCACCCTGTGCCCATAATAGATGCGCCACTGACACGTAAATACATATTAGTCAGATACCCCTGCAGGGTGCTGCCATTCATCATAAGTAACTTGCAATGTGAGTTCTAAAAAATATTAAGATTCTGTATACAATTTGTAAAAAAATACACCCCCAGCCCCTAGAATCATTTATCTAAGAGAAACACAACTTTTTTCTTCTTCAAAATCAATTAGAACTCTAACAAGGTGAAACAGCAGCATCATTGTTTAACAGTTATCTTGGTTTATTGGTCATAGATTCCAGGAGATTTGCTGCAAGCACCGTGCAAAATCATCTGACTTCTTAACTATTTCTCTGCCGTGGAGGATTCATTGTTCTTTTTTACATTCTGATGCTATATGTTAAATATCTATTCACATTTTCATTAAAGGATCTACTTAAACTGAAGTGTTGCTTGCTAGTAGTGATGTGCACCGGAAATTTTTCGGGTTTTGTGTTTTGGTTTTGGATTCGGTTCCGCGGCCGTGTTTTGGATTCGGACGCGTTTTGGCAAAACCTCCCTGAAAATTTTTTGTCGGATTCGGGTGTGTTTTGGATTCGGGTGTTTTTTTTACAAAAAACCCTCAAAAACAGCTTAAATCATAGAATTTGGGGGTCATTTTGATCACATAGTATTATTAACCTCAATAACCATAATTTACACTCATTTTCAGTCTATTCTGAACACTGAACACCTCACAATATTATTTTTAGTCCTAAAATTTGCACCGAGGTCGCTGGATGGCTAAGCTAAGCGACACAAGTGGCCGACACAAACACCTGGCCCATCTAGGAGTGGCACTGCAGTGTCAGGCAGGATGGCACTTCAAAAAAATTGTCCCCAAACAGCACATGATGCAAAGAAAAAAAGAGGCGCACCAAGGTCGCTGTGTGACTAAGCTAAGCGACACAAGTGGCCGACACAAACACCTGGCCCATCTAGGAGTGGCACTGCAGTGTCAGGCAGGGCGGCACTTCAAAAAAAATTGTCCCCAAACAGCACATGATGCAAAGAAAAAAAGAGGCACACCAAGGTCGCTGTGGGACTAAGCTAAGCGACACAAGTGGCCGACACAAACACCTGGCCCATCTAGGAGTGGCACTGCAGTGTCAGGCAGGATGGCACTTCAAAAAAATTGTCCCCAAACAGCACATGATGCAAAGAAAAAAAGAGGCGCACCAAGGTCGCTGTGTGACTAAGCTAAGCGACACAAGTGGCCGACACAAACACATGGCCCATCTTGGAGTGGCACTGCAGTGTCAGACAGGATGGCACTTCAAAAGAATTGTCCCCAAACAGCACATGATGCAAAGAAAAAAAGAGGCGCACCAAGGTCGCTGTGTGACTAAGCTAAGCGACACAAGTGGCCGACACAAACACCTGGCCCATCTAGGAGTGGCACTGCAGTGTCAGGCAGGATGGCACTTTAAAAAAATTGTCCCCAAACAGCACATGATGCAAATAAAAAAAGAGGCGCACCAAGGTCGCTGTGTGACTAAGCTAAGCGACACAAGTGGCCGACACAAACACCTGGCCCATCTAGGAGTGGCACTGCAGTTTTCTAGCGAAAGGATGAGTGCTTCCATCCTCATGTGAATCTGAACCACTAGCCATGAACATAGGCCAGGGCCTCAGCCGTTCCTTGCCACTCCGTGTCGTAAATTGCATATTGGCAAGTTTACGCTTCTCATCAGACGCTTTCAATTTTGATTTTTGGGTCATTTTACTGAACTTTTGTTTTTTGGATTTTACATGCTCTCTACTATGACATTGGGCATCGGCCTTGGCAGACGACGTTGATGGCATTTCATCGTCTCGGCCATGACTAGTGGCAGCAGCTTCAGCACGAGGTGGAAGTGGATCTTGATCTTTCCCTATTTTAACCTCCACATTTTTGTTCTCCATTTTTTAATGTGTGGAATTATATGCCAGTATCAATAGCAATGGCCTACTACTATATATACTGCGCACAACTGAAATGCACCACAGGTATGGATGGATAGTATACTCGACGACACAGAGGTAGGTACAGCAGTGGCCTACTGTACCGTAATGCTATATATTGTATACTGGTGGTCAGCAAACTATGCAAAACTGAAATGCACCACAGGTATGGATGGATAGTATACTTGACGACACAGAGGTAGGTACAGCAGTGGCCTACTGTACCGTAATGCTATATATTATATACTGGTGGTCAGCAAACTGTGCAAAACTGAAATGCACCACAGGTATGGATGGATAGTATACTTGACGACACAGAGGTAGGTACAGCAGTGGCCTACTGTACCGTAATGCTATATATTATATACTGGTGGTCAGCAAACTGTGCAAAACTGAAATGCACCACAAGTATGGATGGATAGTATACTTGACGACACAGAGGTAGGTATAGCAGTGGCCTACTGTACCGTAATGCTATATATTATATACTGGTGGTCAGCAAACTGTGCAAAACTGAAATGCACCACAGGTATGGATGGATAGTATACTTGACGACACAGAGGTAGGTACAGCAGTGGCCTACTGTACCGTAATGCTATATATTATATACTGGTGGTCAGCAAACTGTGCAAAACTGAAATGCACCACAGGTATGGATGGATAGTATACTTGACGACACAGAGGTAGGTACAGCAGTGGCCTACTGTACCGTACTCCTATATAAAATATACTGGTGGTCAGCAAAATTATGCACTGTACTCCTACTATATACTACAATGCAGCACAGATATGGAGTGTTTTTCAGGCAGACAACGTATACTGGTGGTCACTGGTCAGCAAAACTCTGCACTGTACTCCTCCTATATAATATACTGCTGCTCCCCAGTCCCCACAATTAAGCAGTGTGAGCTAGTGATGAGCGGGTTCGGATCCTCGGGATCCGAACCCGCCCGAACTTCACCTTTTTTTTCACGGGTCCGAGCGACTCGGATCCTCCCGCCTTGCTCGGTTAACCCGAGCGTGCCCGAACGTCATCATCCCGCTGTCGGATTCTCGCGAGATTCGGATTCTATATAAGGAGCCGCGCGTCGCCGCCATTTTCACACGTGCATTGAGATTGATAGGGAGAGGACGTGGCTGGCGTCCTCTCCGTTATAGCAGAAAAGACTGAGTGACTTAGTTATAATTGTGGGGAGGATTGGGGACGGGGAGCAGCTGTTAGGGAGTACAGTGCAGGGTTTTGATTATAATAGCACCAGTGAGTTTAATCCGTTGTTTCTCTGCCTGAAAAAAATGCTCCACCATATCTGTGCTCACTCAGTGTGCTGCACTGCTGCATATATCTGTGCTGAGTGCACTGCTCACACTGCCAAATTGTGGGGACTGGGGAGCAGTTATAGCAGGAGTACAGTGCACAGTTTTGCTGACAGTGACCACCAGTCCAGTATACGTTTGTCTGCCTGAAAAACACTCCTGTGGTGGCTTTTTTTTTCTTCACACTAGTTTAGCAGTCTGCTGACAGTGTCCACCAGGTCCGTTATTATTATACAGTATATTATATATATATATATATAGCAGTACGGTAGGCCACGGCTGTACCTACCTCTGTGTCGTCAGTGCACTCGTCGTCCATAAGTAATATAATACTATACTATAGTATCCATCCATCTACATTGTATACCTGTGGTGGCTTTTTTTTTCTTCATACTAGTTTAGCAGTCTGCTGACAGTGTCCACCAGGTCCGTTATTATTATTATACAGTATATTATATATATATATATATATAGCAGTACGGTAGGCCACGGCTGTACCTACCTCTGTGTCGTCAGTGCACTCGTCGTCCATAAGTAATATAATACTATACTATAGTATCCATCCATCTACATTGTATACCTGTGGTGGCTTTTATTTTCTTCATACTAGTTTAGCAGTCTGCTGACAGTGTCCACCAGGTCCGTTATTATTATTATACAGTATATTATATATATATATATATATATATATATATCAGTACGGTAGGCCACGGCTGTACCTACCTCTGTGTCGTAAGTGCACTCGTCGTCCATAAGTAATATAATACTATACTATAGTATCCATCCATCTACATTGTATACCTGTGATGGTTTTTTTTTCTTCCTACTAGTTTAGCAGTCTGCTGACAGTGTCCACCAGGTCCGTTATTATTATTATACAGTATATTATATATATATATAGCAGTACGGTAGGCCACGGCTGTACCTACCTCTGTGTCGTCAGTGCAGTCGTCGTCCATAAGTAATATAATACTATACTATCCATCCATCTACATTGTATACCTGTGGTGGTTTTTTTTCCCTTCATACTAGTTTAGCAGTCTGCTGACAGTGTCCACCAGGTCCGTTATTATTATTATACAGTATATTATATATATATATAGCAGTATGGTAGGCCACGGCTGTACCTACCTCTGTGTCGTCAGTGCACTTGTCGTCCATAAGTAATATAATACTATACTATCCATCCATCTACATTGTATACCTGTGGTGTTTTTTTTTTTTTTTTTCATACTAGTTTAGCAGTCTGCTTACAGTGTCCACCAGGTCCGTTTTTATTATACAGTATATTATATATATATATAGCAGTACGGTAGGCCATGGCTGTACCTACCTCTGTGTCATCAGTGCACTCGTCGTCCATAAGTAATATAATACTATACTATCCATCCATCTACATTGTATACCTGTGGTGGCTTTTAGTTGTGCGCATTAAAATATGGAGAACAAAAATGTGGAGGTTAAAAAAATAGGGAAAGATCAAGATCCACTTCCACCTCGTGCTGAAGCTGCTGCCACTAGTCATGGCCGAGACGATGAAATGCCATCAACCAGGTCCGTTATTATTATACAGTATATTATATATATATATATATATATATAGCAGTACGGTAGGCCACGGCTGTACCTACCTCTGTGTCGTCAGTGCACTCGTCGTCCATAAGTAATATAATACTATACTATCCATCCATCTACATTGTATACCTGTGGTGGCTTTTAGTTGTGCGCATTAAAATATGGAGAACAAAAATGTGGAGGTTAAAAAAATAGGGAAAGATCAAGATCCACTTCCACCTCGTGCTGAAGCTGCTGCCACTAGTCATGGCCGAGACGATGAAATGCCATCAACGTCGTCTGCCAAGGCCGATGCCCAATGTCATAGTACAGAGCATGTAAAATCCAAAACACAAAAGATCAGTAAAATGACCCAAAAATCAAAATTAAAAGCGTCTGAGGAGAAGCGTAAACTTGCCAATATGCCATTTACGACACGGAGTGGCAAGGAACGGCTGAGGCCCTGGCCTATGTTCATGGCTAGTGGTTCAGCTTCACATGAGGATGGAAGCACTCATCCTCTCGCTAGAAAAAAAGAAAAGACTTAAGCTGGCAAAAGCACAGCAAAGAACTGTGCGTTCTTCGAAATCACAAATCCCCAAGGAGAGTCCAATTGTGTCGGTTGCGATGCCTGACCTTCCCAACACTGGACGGGAAGAGCTTGCGCCTTCCACCATTTGCACGCCCCCTGCAAGTGCTGGAAGGAGCACCCGCAGTCCAGTTCCTGATAGTCAAATTGAAGATGTCAGTGTTGAAGTACACCAGGATGAGGATATGGGTGTTGCTGGCGCTGGGGAGGAAATTGACAAGGAGGATTCTGATGGTGATGTGGTTTGTTTAAGTCAGGCACCCGGGGAGACACCTGTTGTCCGTGGGAGGAATATGGCCATTGACATGCCTGGTCAAAATACAAAAAAAATCAGCTCTTCAGTGTGGAATTATTTCAACAGAAATGCGGACAACTGGTGTCAAGCCGTGTGTTGCCTTTGTCAAGCTGTAATAAGTAGGGGTAAGGACGTTAACCACCTCGGAACATCCTCCCTTATACGTCACCTGCAGCGCATTCATCATAAGTCAGTGACAAGTTCAAAAACTTTGGGCGACAGCGGAAGCAGTCCACTGACCAGTAAATCCCTTCCTCTTGTAACCAAGCTCCCGCAAACCACACCACCAACTCCCTCAGTGTCAATTTCCTCCTTACCCAGGAAAGCCAATAGTCCTGCAGGCCATGTCACTGGCAAGTCTGACGAGTCCTCTCCTGCCTGGGATTCCTCCGATGCATCCTTGAGTGTAACGCCTACTGCTGCTGGCGCTGCTGTTGTTGCTGCTGGGAGTCGATCGTCATCCCAGAGGGGAAGTCGGAAGACCACTTGTACTACTTCCAGTAAGCAATTGACTGTCCAACAGTCCTTTGCGAGGAAGATGAAATATCACAGCAGTCATCCTGTTGCAAAGCGGATAACTGAGGCCTTGACAACTATGTTGGTGTTAGACGTGCGTCCAGTATCCGCCGTTAGTTCACAGGGAACTAGAGAATTGCTTGAGGTAGTGTGCCCCCGTTACCAAATACCATCTAGGTTCCACTTCTCTAGGCAGGCGATACCGAGAATGTACACGGACGTCAGAAAAAGACTCACCAGTGTCCTAAAAAATGCAGTTGTACCCAATGTCCACTTAACCACGGACATGTGGACAAGTGGAGCAGGGCAGACTCAGGACTATATGACTGTGACAGCCCACTGGGTAGATGTATTGCCTCCCGCTGCAAGAACAGCAGCGGCGGCACCAGTAGCAGCATCTCGCAAACGCCAACTCGTTCCTAGGCAGGCTACGCTTTGTATCACCGCTTTCCAGAATACGCACACAGCTGAAAACCTCTTACGGCAACTGAGGAAGATCATCGCAGAATGGATTACCCCAATTGGACTCTCCTGGGGATTTGTGGCATCGGACAACGCCAGCAATATTGTGCGTGCATTACATCTGGGCAAATTCCAGCACGTCCCATGTTTTGCACATACCTTGAATTTGGTGGTGCAGAATTATTTAAAAAACGACAGGGGCGTGCAAGAGATGCTGTCGGTGGCCAGAAGAATTGCGGGCCACTTTCGGCGTACAGGCACCGCGTACAGAAGACTGGAGCACCACCAAAAACACCTGAACCTGCCCTGCCATCATCTGAAGCAAGAGGTGGTAACGAGGTGGAATTCAACCCTCTATATGCTTCAGAGGATGGAGGAGCAGCAAAAGGCCATTCAAGCCTATACATCTGGCCACGATATAGGCAAAGGAGGTGGAATGCACCTGTCTCAAGTGCAGTGGAGAATGATTTCAACGTTGTGCAAGGTTCTGCAACCTTTTGAACTTGCCACACGTGAAGTCAGTTCAGACACTGCCAGCCTGAGTCAGGTCATTCCCCTCATCAGGCTTTTGCAGAAGAAGCTGGAGGCATTGAAGGAGGAGCTAAAACAGAGCGATTCCGCTAGGCATGTGGGACTTGTGGATGGAGCCCTTCATTTGCTTAACCAGGATTCACGGGTGGTCAATCTGTTGAAATCAGAGCACTACATTTTGGCCACCGTGCTCGATCCTAGATTTAAAACCTACGTTGGATCTCTCTTTCCGGCAGACCCAAGTCTGCAGAGGTTCAAAGACCTGCTGGTGAGAAAATTGTCAAGTCAAGCGGAACGCGACCCGTCAACATCTCCTCCTTCACATTCTCCCGCAATTGGGGGTGCGAGGAAAAGGCTACGAATTCCGAGCCCACCCGCTGGCGGTGATGCAGGGCAGTCTGGAGCGACTGCTGATGCTGACATCTGGTCCGGACTGAAGGACCTGCCAACGATTACTGACATGTCGTCTACTGTCACTGCATATGATTCTCTCACCATTGAAAAAATGGTGGAGGATTATATGAGTGACCGCATCCAAGTAGGCACGTCAGACAGTCCGTACGTATACTGGCAGGAAAAAGAGGCAATTTGGAGGCCCTTGCACAAACTGGCTTTATTCTACCTAAGTTGCCCTCCCTCCAGTGTGTACTCCGAAAGAGTGTTTAGTGCCGCCGCTCACCTTGTCAGCAATCGGCGTACGAGGTTACTTCCAGAAAATGTGGAGAAGATGATGTTCATTAAAATGAATTATAATAAATTCCTCCATGGAGACATTCACCAGCAGCAATTGCCTCCACAAAGTACACGGGGACCTGAGATGGTGGATTCCAGTGGGGACGAATTAATAATCTGTGAGGAGGGGGATGTACACAGTGAAAGGGGTAATGAATCGGAGGATGATGATGAGGTGGACATCTTGCCTCTGTAGAGCCAGTTTGTGCAAGGAGAGATTGATTGCTTCTTTTTTGGTGGGGCCCCAAACCAACCAGTCATTTCAGTCACAGTCGTGTGGCAGACCCTGTTGCTGAAATGATGGGTTCGTTAAAGTGTGCATGTCCTGTTAATACAACATAAGGGTGGGTGGGAGGGCCCAAGGACAATTCCATCTTGCACCTCTTTTTTCTTTCATTTTTCTTTGCGTCATGTGCTGTTTGGGGAGTATTTTTTTGAAGGGCCATCCTGCGTGACACTGCAGTGCCACTCCTAGATGGGCCAGGTGTTTGTGTCGGCCACTAGGGTCGCTTAGCTTAGTCACACAGCTACCTCATTGCGCCTCTTTTTTTCTTTGCGTCATGTGCTGTTTGGGGAGTATTTTTTTGAAGGGCCATCCTGCGTGACACTGCAGTGCCACTCCTAGATGGGCCAGGTGTTTGTGTCGGCCACTAGGGTCGCTTAGCTTAGTCACACAGCTACCTCATTGCGTCTATTTTTTTCTTTGCGTCATGTGCTGTTTGGGGAGTATTTTTTTGAAGGGCCATCCTGCGTGACACTGCAGTGCCACTCCTAGATGGGCCAGGTGTTTGTGTCGGCCACTAGGGTCGCTTAGCTTAGTCACACAGCTACCTCATTGCGCCTCTTTTTTTCTTTTCATCATGTGCTGTTTGGGGAGTATTTTTTTGAAGGGCCATCGTGCGTGACACTGCAGTGCCACTCCTAGATGGGCCAGGTGTTTGTGTCGGCCACTAGGGTCGCTTAGCTTAGTCACACAGCTACCTCATTGCGCCTCTTTTTTTCTTTGCGTCATGTGCTGTTTGGGGACAATTTTTTTGAAGGGCCATCCTGTCTGACACTGCAGTGCCACTCCTAGATGGGCCAGGTGTTTGTGTCGGCCACTTGGGTCGCTGAGCTTAGTCACACAGCTACCTCATTGCACCTCTTTTTTTCTTTGCGTCATGTGCTGTTTGGGGACAATTTTTTTGAAGGGCCATCCTGCGTGACACTGCAGTGCCACTCCTAGATGGGCCAGGTGTTTGTGTCGGCCACTTGGGTCGCTTAGCTTAGTCACACAGCTACCTCATTGCGTCTATTTTTTTCTTTGCGTCATGTGCTGTTTGGGGAGTATTTTTTTGAAGGGCCATCCTGCGTGACACTGCAGTGCCACTCCTAGATGGGCCAGGTGTTTGTGTCGGCCACTAGGGTCGCTTAGCTTAGTCACACAGCTACCTCATTGCGCCTCTTTTTTTCTTTTCATCATGTGCTGTTTGGGGAGTATTTTTTTGAAGGGCCATCGTGCGTGACACTGCAGTGCCACTCCTAGATGGGCCAGGTGTTTGTGTCGGCCACTAGGGTCGCTTAGCTTAGTCACACAGCTACCTCATTGCGCCTCTTTTTTTCTTTGCGTCATGTGCTGTTTGGGGACAATTTTTTTGAAGGGCCATCCTGTCTGACACTGCAGTGCCACTCCTAGATGGGCCAGGTGTTTGTGTCGGCCACTTGGGTCGCTGAGCTTAGTCACACAGCTACCTCATTGCACCTCTTTTTTTCTTTGCGTCATGTGCTGTTTGGGGACAATTTTTTTGAAGGGCCATCCTGCGTGACACTGCAGTGCCACTCCTAGATGGGCCAGGTGTTTGTGTCGGCCACTAGGGTCGCTTAGCTTAGTCACACAGCTACCTCATTGCGCCTCTTTTTTTCTTTGCGTCATGTGCTGTTTGGGGAGTATTTTTTTGAAGGGCCATCCTGCGTGACACTGCAGTGCCACTCCTAGATGGGCCAGGTGTTTGTGTCGGCCACTAGGGTCGCTTAGCTTAGTCACACAGCTACCTCATTGCGCCTCTTTTTTTCTTTGCGTCATGTGCTGTTTGGGGAGTATTTTTTTGAAGGGCCATCCTGTCTGACACTGCAGTGCCACTCCTAGATGGGCCAGGTGTTTGTGTCGGCCACTTGGGTCGCTGAGCTTAGTCACACAGCTACCTCATTGCGCCTCTTTTTTTCTTTGCGTCATGTGCTGTTTGGGGAGTATTTTTTTGAAGGGCCATCCTGCCTGACACTGCAGTGCCACTCCTAGATGGGCCAGGTGTTTGTGTCGGCCACTTGTGTCGCTTAGCTTAGCCATCCAGCGACCTCGGTGCAAATTTTAGGACTAAAAATAATATTGTGAAGTGTGAGGTGTTCAGAATAGACTGAAAATGAGTGGAAATTATGGTTATTGAGGTTAATAATACTATGGGATCAAAATGACCCCCAAATTCTATGATTTAAGCTGTTTTTTAGGGTTTTTTGAAAAAAACACCCAAATCCAAAACACACCCGAATCCGACAAAAAAAATTCGGTGAGGTTTTGCCAAAACGCGTTCGAACCCAAAACACGGCCACGGAACCGAACCCAAAACCAAAACACAAAACCCGAAAAATTTCCGGTGCACATCACTAGTGTGAGCACAGATATATGCAGCACACTGAGCACAGATATGGAGTGTTTTTCAGGCAGACAACGTATACTGGTGGTCACTGTCAGCAAAACTCTGCACTGTACTCCTCCTATATAATACTGCTGCTCCCCAGTCCCCACAATTAAGCAGTGTGAGAACAGATATATGCAGCACACTGAGCACAGATAACGGATAAGGAGCGTTTTTTTCAGGCAGAGAACGGATAAAACTGGTGGTCACTGATCATCATAACTCTGCACTGTACTCCTCCTTTATTAATAATACAGCTGCTCCCCAACAATGAATAAACGGAGAGGACGCCAGCCACGTCCTCTCCCTAACATTTCCAATGCACGAGTGAAAATGTCGGCGACGCGCGGCTGCTTATATAGAATCCGAATCTCGCGAGAATCCGACAGCGGGATGATGACGTTCGGGCGCGCTCGGGGTAAACCGAGCCATACGGGAGAAACCGAGTATGCCTCGGACCCGTGTAAAATGGGTGAAGTTCGGGGGGGTTCGGTTTCAGAGGAACCGAACCCGCTCATCACTAGTTGCTAGTTACATTTGCACTTTAGAATGGACTAGTAGAACCTACTAAAACAATGCACCTTTGGTACCAAATATCAGGCATATGCCAACAACCTGTCGTTCTTCAGCTGTTTTACAACTACAGCTCCCAGCATGTATCACTAGTCATCCAATGCTGCACCAGCTGGCTTCATGATGAGGCTGGTAGTTTAATATATTAATTTTAGTTGGAGCATCACCAGTTGCCAAGCTCTCGTCTACAGTATATGGTTTGGCAACACATGTAGTTCCACAACACCATAGAGTTACAGATTGCAAACCTTTGGTATATACAATCTGGCTGGGAGGGCATGCTGCGGCTTTCAGTTCAGAGAGTTATGAGTTGGCAATCTATTAAATGTATTATTTAAAAAAATAAAACAATAATTGAATATGAAGAATTGGTGTGACATTTTAGACCTACATGACTACTCTCCATGCCTCCTCCCTTGCACCCAAGTGTTCTTTATCCTGCCTGTATTTTAAAGTGCTTATTGTATTTAATTATTAGATTCCGATTGAGTGGTCATGTACAGTTCACCTTGATGACTATATCTGTATATGTAACTGTTGGTGCTTAATAAAAAGACATCAGAAAAAAAACATAAAAAGCAATATGGGACCTTCTGTTTTCCTCCTCTTCTCCTGATGATAGTACATAATAATAATAATAATAATAATAATAATAATATACTATTTGCAATACAGACTGAAGATTGCACTTTAATTGTGAAAGCATAACATTGTAGTGCAGCTTCATACATCTTGTATTAAAAAAAATTGCAATTATCGTTGCATTCAGTGTGAACTACAGTATTTGTAATGTCACTGTCCTCAGTTTTCTTTCAGTTACGGGACTGATGCTCCATCAAATAGTACACAGCTGTGGTTCTGCTTATTGCTGGAAGTTACATCAGTACATATCATTGCCCCCTTTGTCTACAACTGGATGCAGCCAGTGGAGCTGTTTGATGTATGTAGGTTGTGTAAATTCCCTTAGACCGAAGCTGTCTTCTCTAAGGAAACTGATTCTAAAGCCTTGGAAGAATAAGTGGTGAAATCATGATGGCTTAGGGCAAAGTAGAGATTAATGAATACAACTTCTGTCTGAGAAAGTGTCAGATTATGGTTCATATTCTTGATATGCATTCCTGCTTTTATCAATTTGGATGCTGGTGCAGTAGTCGCAGACAAACACGCCACTGGCTTGTATAGTAAAACTGAAAAAAAGTTTCTATAAACTGGGAAAAGCAGAAGCATCTACTGTATACATACAACAAATGATGTGGAAACAATGTGATTTTCTACTGTGTCATCACGTATAACCTGCCCGAAAGATGCCAAGCTTTATTTTATAGTGCTTGGACAGCAACAGAGCTTACAGTCTAGTTTTTCTTGCCAAGTGACTTGCCAAGGATCCCATGTAGCTTCTCCTCCAACAGGATTTGCCCATGTTTAAGTGCAAGTTGCAGATTTGATCATTTGTGCTTTTTGCTTTCCAGTTGCTGTGTATTATTTATATTTCAGGATACAAAATACTATAAGTGACATCAACCAGAGAGTTTTATTGGTACGTAACCTCAATGTTTCCACGCTGATGCTGCCTTTGTCAGCCCCAAAGAATCACAGAAAAACATGCTGGGGCCTCAGTTTATAGTCTTTCTGACAGTCTTATGCCACAGTTTTGTTATATATCACACATAAAAGGTCTCAGATAATCTGAATAAACCAGAACAAACCAAAGTGAGGCTAAGCTTCATTTAGCAAAGATAACTTTTTTTGGGGGGGAAATATATATATATATATATATATATATAGATAGATAGATAGATAGATAGATATAAAAAAATCTGTAAACTGGTGTAGTGATGTCCACACTGTCCCTGGTATTTCTTCCTTAATACATTATTTGTGTAGTGGTCCTCACAGTACAATTATTCTACATGTATGATCTATTTGTCTGTCTGTATGTTTTTCTATCCATCCGCCTCTTACCAAACATGATAATAAACAGTGTAGATAAATTCTAATATATAAGTATTTGTCCTTATATTGACAATACTGGGGATAAGTGGTTCTCTCTGACTGCTTAGTCTGTCAAACCCCCAGTGTCGGACTGGAGCATGAAGGGCCCACTGGGGATATGCAGTGGTAGGAGCCCATGCTTAGAGGTGTGGCCAGCCTCCAAAGGGTGTGTGGCCTGCCACCACAGAGGTTTGGCTAACCATTACAGAGTACCTGGTCTGGACTCCTTGATAATTTATATAGTAATTATTGCTAGTGCATGCATAATAATGTGCCAGATTAATGACAGCAATGTACTGTAGAGAATACATCATAATCCTGTGCCATACAAGGTAACATATGTATAATATATAATTCAAGTGCACAGTCTAGAACCTGATCCCTAGAGGAGGAGGGCCCTGTGGGCCAGTCTGAGCCTGCAAACCCCTGCCCTTGTTAGCCACCAGATGCAGGGAAATTGAGAAGCCAAGTGGTGCATCTTCAAACTCCAATCACAATCCCCATCAATGGTCACTCAACGCCACTTTTATTCATAGGACCCAAATGTACTGGTTTTAGGCAGCATCAGGGAAAAAGAATGCAAGATAGGGATCAGGGGAGTATTGGCATGGTTGTTGCAAATAGGCTGCCTTTGATGTTCTGAAAAAGACACAGTGGGAACCCGACTGTGGGACTACTCAATGAGACAGAACTACCCACAATAGAGGCTAAAGCCCGCAAACCAGCTACTCCATTGGGAGCCACCCATGGGGCCTGATTCAGAGATAGATGCAAATTGTTTTTAATGATGAAGTTTGCGTAGTTGAGCAATTTTGTTGTACAGTGCATGTGTCCCAATGGTCTTGAGAAGGTGGTTGGAATGAAAATTTGTCAGTGAGTTTTTTGTGGAAGGCAATGGGGTGGAGGAAAGAGTCAAATGCAGGCATGTTGTAATCATTTTGGGGGCATGTCCCAGCCTACAACGCACCTATGGACATCATTGTACAAATCCCTGTGGCTGCGGCATTAGCTACTTTTCACAGATTCGCTGCATCCTATTTTGCAGTTGCATTCTGAATCAGGCCATGAGATACTGAAACTAGTGTATGCTGAAGTAAACTGTGCTACAACAAGTGGAACTGTGCTTATAGTGCTTTATCATTGGAAAGTTGAAGCTATTATTCCCTGGAATCTAGAAAGACCAACATTTATATGCTAATAATGTTACTATTGCCTTTTGTGAATTACAAGTACATGCATGTAATAGGACAGTGGCATCTAGAAAGAGAGTACTCCAACAAAAGCAGTTTGAGCCTGATTAAGAGGTGGAAGTATTGCAATTTGCAATGTCAATGTTTGCACAGTTGAGATATTATTGTTGTACTGCACATGCACCTGAGTCGCACTTGGCATAGGTCATAGGTCCTGATGATCTTGCGATGGCGATCCCACTGAGAATTTGGATGCAGTTTTATTGGCAGTCAGTGAGTATTTGTGGGAGGTAATAGGGAGAAATGACTTTTCCAATGCGAACCATTTCAGGACATGTATATGTGTCATTGTCACTCTGTGGCATGTCATTGTTATAGGCAGTTGTATAGGCTCTAGTGGCGGTTTACTCAGAGGTCCGATGGTATGTCCAATGTGTGGCCCATGGTGTACCATGGTACAGAAGCAGTGGAACAGACATGCCACTGGTGGGCGTCTCTGTACATATAGCAGTGGCTGCATCATTAATTAACATATATTCACACATCTGCTGTGTTCAGAAACTTAGATGCAAGTGTGTCCATTTATAATCAGGCGCTTTGTGTTCACTTTAAAGTAAATGACTGATCAGTCTGGGGTTTTGCTATTTCTTCATATATGTGTTACTGAATAGGTTAACGTGTGTTTAGAATATAGTGTATTGAAGTAATTGAGAAACTGCCTTTTCTAAAGATATAGCCAAGAAACTGCCTTTTCTATAGCTATAGCTAAGAGGTGCTGCAGCAGCAGTTAGGATAGAAACATGCCTATTTAACTATTAGAGATAATTACTGTCTATTGCCTATTTATTACCATATTGCAAACTGATATCTTATATCTGTCATATTTTGTTTGTCGAATGTGTATGATGATCATTATTTTTTCCATTGTGACCTTCCCTGGACTCTCGTCCTCTTACATCCCAGCTAATGAATTTATCAAGTCTATCATGTTATGACATTTTACTGTGTGTACGAGTGGGGCTAGCTGCTCTGCTGCAGCATGAGAAGGATAGGTTGCAGAAGAAGAAGGATGATCCACTGGAGCTGCCGTTTCAACTGTAAGGTACTATCTAAGCCTAAGGTACTATCTAAGCCTAACTAAGCCTACTATCTAAGCCTAACTTATCTGTGCCCACACCAACACCCGGGTAGCAAACTACCATCGACTTTGTGCACTACTGTGCATGCACACAGTGCTGGACTAAGGCTTTGGGGGGCTGGAGGCACCTAAGACTGGGGAGCCGTAAGGAGTAACATTTGGGACGCAGGGATTGGGTTATTGTGCACAAGCCTTCGGCGTGTACATGACGTGGGGATGTGGTCACACATCACTTTCCTATTTTATGTTACACAGGGGGCATGGTCCACGCCGGCCGCACACCCTTCCTTACAGTCCTGGTCACACACATTCATACATACGGTAAACACCAATACACACACATACATACATACATACATACATACATACATACATACGTACATAATATATACTGTCACACACATAGTCATACACATACATATATACAGTCTAACACCTACAGTATACACACACAATGACAACGTTATACATACTAGTCACACACTTGTATACAAACATATAGACAGTGCCCCCTCTCTGAGTCCCTCTGACCTTACAGGATGGCTGCTGTGGATAGTCCTCATCACTCTGGGACTGTGCGCTGCTCCTCCCCTCCTCTCTCTCATGCTGCTGCTGCTCCTGATGCTGGCACAGTGCTGTGTAGCTCTGCCCCTACACGGACTCTACTTACTTCCCTCTTAGATCGCAGAGTGCAGATCCTTGCTCTGCACTACTGCAGCTGGAATTAAAATATATGGGCCCCCCTGAGAGAGGGGGGCCAGAGGGTAATGATCCCCTGTGCCCCCCCCCCCTTCATTAATCCAGCCCTGCATGTGCAGACATACGACGCATTTTCAGCTCTATCCTCCATGCTAGAAGTATATTCCCCTAAGAGTCTCCAGAGTGTTACAGTAGTTCCACTGCACCACCACCGTTATATCGCTACATGTATAGACGCAGGGTGCATACTCCACTGCCACTCCACTGCGCTCCCACCTATAGCATACTACCTGCGCTTCCCTATGTGTTCCTGTCTGGATCCGGTACAATCATTTTATGAGCACTGTGTTCCAGTTATACATACCTGCTGCATTAACTCTGTGTCTTCCTGTCAGCCTGTTCTGCCTGGTTAATAATCCTAAAACCTGGTTAAATTATCTACCATGGCGACTAACCTCTATCTCACACTGCTACCAACTATACCAGCTATAGGATCTCCCAATAATCCAGAGGGCTGCTCTACCCTCCTGGGACTCAGTGTGGAAGAGCTGAATTCTGGGAGAGTTGGCAAGTATGCTGTTAGGCTGAGGGTTTAGTATAATATGTAAAGTCTGGACATTACATTCAGCTGTTTAACACAAATGCAAGAATTAGAGAATGTTCTTTGTGAAAAGACTGTCTACACGGGGCTAGGCTTAGGATGGCAAAGTTTGTGAGTGTACATCATACTTGCCTACCTGACCCTCTCCATGAGGGAGAAAATGCTCTGTTCCTGGACTTTCCTGGTAATGTATGATTGCCATCACCTGTGGTGAGCTAGTTAATTGATAAGAAAGGTGTTTCACCACAGGTGATGGCAATCATACATTACCAGGAAAGTCCAGAAAACAGAGCATTTTCTCCCTCATGGAGAGGGTCAGGTAGGCAAGCATGGTGTACATGCTACATTGATATAGCTCTGTCCCTACATATGGGCACTCAATATCATGCACATTAGTTCTCACCAGTGAACGGTAGAATGCATTTCATCATGTCTCCTATATAATAGCCCAGATCTGTGACTTTGTGACTCATTTGATAACGCTGGGCGGAGTCACAACACTGGGCGGAGTTAGTCAAATGAGTCACAGATCTGGCCACATCTATAGGAGACTAGGAGCAGAAGCAGATAGTATGGGCATGGCACAGGCAGGGGTTCATACCTCCCAGCTTTCTTCAGGCAGAAGGAGGGACCCACAAGCGGCAAAAAGGGGCGTGGCCAACGGAAAATGGGCGTGGCTTTATGGGAGGGCCCCCGTTTTCGTCAGTGAGGGGGCATGCCCAGCGCTCTGTGAGCTGCTGGCATGCCCCCAGGGGCTGATTATGAGTTCAGGGGGCCCAGGGCACTTGAGACAGGGGAGCCCTATCTCATTGCTGTGCCTGCTGTGGGGTTGGGGGCGTGGTCTAATCGCGCCCACGATGTCACGCCCCCTTATGCAAATTATGGATTTTTTTTCTAAATGGAATTTTGGCACCTCAGCTAGGGCTAAATCCAGGGGAGGTGGTCGCTCCCCCCTACACACACGCACAGGCAGAAGAAAGCAGGGAGACTGCTGCCTCCCTGCAACACCACAGACCTGCCAACACGCAGCAGCGTGTGTTGACTGTAGCACAATGCTGCCGCTGTTGCTGGCAGGACGGGGAAGCTTCTGTGCTGGGACAGAGCTATTCGAGCCGGGGGGCCAACTAAAACTGTGGGGCCAACGGTACGTACCCCCTGCCCCCCCCCCCTTAATCCGGCTCTGCTGCTGGAACCCCCCTTTAATCCGTACCCCCTGATGCCCCCTCTCCCTCTGTCTCCACTATTCACCGCTGCTCTGCTAAGCAGAACAGCGAGTACAGGAGCTTTCCAACTGCCCCCCCCCCCCCCACC
This sequence comes from Pseudophryne corroboree, assembly GCF_028390025.1. NCBI lineage: Eukaryota > Metazoa > Chordata > Amphibia > Anura > Myobatrachidae > Pseudophryne > Pseudophryne corroboree. The sequence goes on from NC_086447.1 coordinate 211,307,509, forward strand.
GCGGGACACTGCGACCCGCGGGTGGGACAGCAGGACAGACCCCAAAAAATGGGACTGTCCCGCGAAAATCGGGACAGTTGGGAGGTATAGGGGTGTGTGAGGGGGTATGCCGTACAGACAGACGGGCACCGGCTCACTGTGTGCTTGACCCCCCACATCAGCATACTCAGCAGGGTCTCTCTGGCGCGGAGGAGCGTCACTTTCTGCCACACTCCACGCTTCTTAGCTGCAGTTTTGTGGGGCACCTGCCGCTGTGCAGGTTCCATACTGCCTCTGTTATCTCCAGCCCCGGCAACCCCACTGCTAGCTGCAGCGTTGCCGCCCGCAGTGAGGTGCGCCCAGCTCCTTCACACACTTTAGCTGGCGGGCAGCGCTGCAGAAGTCCGAGCTGCTTGCAGGCTCCGCCCCCCTCCTCCCTCCAGCCGCAGCGTCTCCTGGGAGCTGCCAGTCTCCCCTTATTACAGTGCCCAGCAGCCGCAGGATCCGCGCTGCGTGCATGCTATGACCCCCTCCTCCCTCCAGCCTCAGCGTCTCCTGGGGGCTAACCAGTCACTCCCAGTCTCCCCTTACCACGGTGCCCGGCAGCTGCGCGAGGTCTGCGGTGTATGACTGAGGAGGGGGGAGGAATGCGGACGGGCAGAGGAAGCAGGACTCCAGCCTAAGAGAGTCAGCCATGCCAAGTCTCCACCAGCAGCAGATCCCAACAAGTTGGAGTGGAACAGCAGCAGCCAGCAGCAGTGACTCCGGTAACACACATCTGTCTGTCACCACTGTCCTGTCCCTAATACCAATCTCTCCCGTGCCCTGTGTTCTGTCATGTCCCTGTCACCCCTGGCCTTGCCCTGTCACCCTTATCCTGGCCCTTTCACCCTTATCCTGGCCCTTTCACCCTTATCCTGGCCCTGTCACCCTTATGCTGGCCCTGTTACCCCTATCCTGGCCCTGTCACCCCTGTGCTTGCCCTGTCAACCCCATACTGGCCCTGTCACCCCTGTCCTGGTCCTGCCGCCCCTACCCTGGCCCTGTCACCCTTATCCTGGCCCCGTCACCCCTGTTCTGACCCTGTCACCCCTGTCCTGGCCCTGTTACTGCATACCCTCCAACTACCTTTTTGGCAGGTACAGTACCCGCAGCGCCTCCAGACCCCTCCCCAATGCACCACACCTCCGCACCTTCCACTCCACCACATGCGGTACTCCACCCCTCCCACACACGCTGTGCCCTCAGACCCCCTACACCAGCCGCGGCTCCCACTCCTCCACCCCTTCACCATCCACAGCACCTCCAGACCCCCTCCACCATCCACCCCCCATATACGTCTCCCCCCACACCTGCCCCCCTCCACCCGCAGCATCTGCAGACACCCTCCTCCATCCGCGGTCCCCCCCCCCCTCACCCACCCCTTCCCCACCCATGGCACCCCTGCACCTGCCCCTCCACCACCTGCAGCATCTGCAGACACCCTCCTCAATCCGCGGTCCCCCCCTCCCCCCCTCCCCCACCCATGGCACCCCTGCACCTGCCCCTCCACCACCTGCAGCACCTCCGGACCTCCTTCCCCATCTGCCGCACCACCCGTACCTGCCCCTCCCCTACCCACGGCGCCTGCGAACCCCTACCCCACCCCCGGCACCCCCACCCCTTCCCATCTTACAGCACCTCCGGAACCCTTCACCCATCCGCAACATCCCCACACCTGCCCCTCTCCCACCCATGGCACCCCTGCCCCTCCCCCACCTGCAGTGCCTCCGGACCCCTCCCCCATCTGCAGCCCACAACCTCCTCTGCCCCTCCCCCACCCGCAGCACCTCCCGACCCTTCCCCATCCGGGCCCCCCCCCCCCCCGATTCCGCCCCCCCTCTACCCGCAGCATCTACAGACACCCTCCCCCATCCGCAGTCCCCCCCGCACCCGCTACATTCTGTACATCGTGCCCTGCAGGTGCTGTTCACGCTGTCGCAAGGGGCTGCGCCTCCTTCACCATCGCACGCCCTTTCATTGTGCAATATTTAACCACTAACAAAGGAATGCAGGTAATACTCCATATAATACAAATATTGAACCCCAGAAAGGCATGCAAGGGTTAAGGGGGCGTAGCCCCTTGCGACGATGTGAAGAGCGCCCGTAGGGCGCGATGAAGCACCTAGTATTTACATATGACTTATATTACTATCAGATACCTCCCGAATGCCCTGCTGTATATAAGACAATCCTGATTGTGGCCCGCTGTCCTGACAGCTGGAATGGTTATCTCTGCAACTGGTATCTGTTAGTAGGTATGTCCTACTCACCACTGCTCTAAATACAGTCCATTATGGATTCCAAAAATGGTATGCAGAGCCCGTGTAAGTCCTTTGCATATCCTAGGTGGTACACACCCTGTCATACCAGGAAGTTCCCTCATGCCCAGCCAATGTTCATTCTTTCATTGCCAATAGGAAGATGGGGGCAGCATCAATGGCTTCTCAGACTTTCACGATTGACTGTGACATCATAGCCAAGCACCACATTCTCAGCGAATCACTGACATGGAAAAAGCAGCAGCTTCACGTGTACTTCCCCTTCATGTCAGTCAGAGTTGCTTTGTGCGGTTGTGCCGCATTAAAACTCTGGATGAGTGACATTATGTCAGCCCCTAAGCAATGGCACCCTTGGCAACTGCTTAGATGCGCCTAATTGTAGCGCTGGCACTAGAGTTATGCTAGTACAGGCACGGACTATGTTTACTAGCCAGTGGAGACCTATTGCATAAAGAGGGACAAGAATCCTCCTACACTATTTAGAAAATAAGTGACTCTCTTTCCTAACCAGATCTTAAGTATAATGGCCCTCATTCCGAGTTGTTCGCTCGCAAGCTGCTTTTAGCAGCTTTACACACGCTAAGCCGCCGCCTACTGGGAGTGAATCTTAGCTTCTTAAAATTGCGAACGAAAGATTCTCAAAATTGCGACCACACACCTCTTAGCAGTTTCTGAGTAGCTCCAGACTTACTCGGCATCTGCGATCAGTTCAGTGCTTGTCGTTCCTGGTTTGACGTCACAAACACACCCAGCGTTCGCCCAGACACTCCTCCGTTTCTTCAGCCACTCCCGCGTTTTTCCCAGAAACGGTAGCGTTTTTTCGCACACACCCATAAAACGGCCTGTTTCCGCCCAGAAACACCCACTTCCTGTCAATCACATTACGAACACCAGAACGAAGAAAAAACCTTGTAATGCCGTGAGTAAAATTCCTAACTGCATAGCAAATTTACTTGGCGCAGTCGCACTGCGGACATTGCGCATGCGCAGTAGCGACTAATCGCTCCGTTGCGGAAAAAAAATAACGAGCGAACAACTCGGAATGACCCCCCAATATATGTCATCGCTATCCAGAATATAGCAAATCTACTACTCAGTTGTTCTTGTGAACAGTGACAGGAGTTTGATTAATCAGCTGTCTTCTATTTGATACAGATGATAAATTCTAGGCATTAACACCCTGTTATCCCTGCTGGTTATCTTTACAGTTCAGAACATTTTTGAAAGGAAACGACCTATCCAGATGTAGGATTTGATACAGTCCATTATGAAATGTTCACTGCTTATCTTCCCCGTGTCTCATTTTACATCTATTTCTCAAACTGAGGCGTCTCCTCAAGATAGAAATTTTACGCCAAGAAATGCCTTCACTTTTTCTGTTATTTGTTCTTTTACAAATACCACTTTTATCTGCTGCTTTCACTTGGAAACAGAGCTGCAGAATGTAGAGCTTGCCTCATTTGCTGTCTCTCATTAGTGGTAATGTGTTTGGTTCTGAGTTATGCAGGGCTTTGCCACAGACAGATTAGGTTCTCTTCCTTTAAGGCCTGCGTTTTCTTCCCATAAGCACATCTGACAGACTAACAGCATAAAGGAGAACATACAGAGAGCCGCTTTTGTTAAATCCTTTTTGAAAATATGAAGTATATAGGTTTGGGAGAGACATTATCCTTATGATTCACTTAAGTCTTATTGAGACTTCCACAGAAAAGTGATGTCTGACTTAGAGATAGTGAGGGCTGTACTGCTGTATTATGTCCTTACATTCTGTTGTGTATAAAGTAAAGCTATTTACTAACCATGAAACATGCTTCTGTTTGTCCTTTACATACTCGAATTTTGGTTCTTAGGCCTAGAAACATTTTGAACAACTGATTACTGTCCAGTAGCGGTTTTACTGATATGCGCCTAAAGCAGCCACTCAGGGCCCAGCGGGTCCCAGGAGGCCCCTCGACAGGGCTGAATCACTGGCATACCTATTTAGGGTGCAAGGGGTGCACTTGCTATGGGACCCTGCAGCTTAGGGCTACTGTCAGCCCAGCAAGCAAACCACAGCACTGTACAGCCATTTTTTTTTTTACATTTTCCTTTATTATAACCTCACAGTTTCCGGGCAGTGGCCTGGAGGGTGCGTGGAGGTCAGTTTGAGGGGGAACTGGAACCAAGGCCTGAAACGCAACACAGTCAGTGATTCGATGGAAGCCACCACGTGACTGGATTATCTGTCCGTCACCCACACTGTCGCGCCCCTTACTGGTGTGTGAGTTGGTTCCGTGGGGTGATCCGTGAAGCAATCAGCCGATCATGTGCAAGTGGATGCTGTCATGCCACCGCAGGCTGCTGTGTGTGTGCACATACCCCCTGTAGACAGCAGTTGTGGGGTACTGCGCAGTGGCCCGCCATCTATCATGTGACCAGGATGGGAGTGACCTGAGCGATCCGTGACACATCTACTTTGCTCAATGCTGACATTAATTTATATTTATGTGTGTGTTTGTGTGTGTGTGTGTGCGTGTGTGTGTGTGTGCCTGTGTGAAAATCATGTGTTCAGCTGATTTGCCCAATTGACTTATTTAGAGATGCATAATATTAAATAATGCCAAGTAGTGTCTTATTTTCCTATAGTAATACTTAGGAATGTTTATTGCCGTATATAGATGATCTTAACTTATCTGCATATATGTGCTTGCTAGTATAAGTAAGAGCTGACCTATTCTTTGCTCTGAATGGATAAAAATAAATAGAATTTATCAGGGCATACGTGACAGAGCCCAGGCTGGAACACGTGGACAGTAGAGTGTTTGCCAGAAATTCTTAGTCAAGTAAAAGCCTTGTTTTAAGAAAATATAAAAATGTTTTTATCCATGAGTGAGTGGTATTTTTAGCAAAACATCTATTTTAGATGATGAATGAGGCTGCTGTGGCCAGAACATTTTAGTAAATCCCTCTATTGTTTGAATTATTTCAGTACAGCAAATTAAAACAAAACATATAACAAATTGAAAAAATTTATACCAAACATACAAGGCAAAAATGTATGCACAACACAGTCATTCACCGGCAAAACTGACCAGGTTGCGGCTTGCTGTGAGTTTGGTATATAATTTCTCTAGAGAGTTTAGACTACATAAGACTGTAGATAACTTCCACCTCAATAACCTCAATAACCTCAATAAGATTTGTTTGCAATTATTTTTATTTTATTTTTACCAGTAAAAACTTTGTAGAGTCACAGTAGACTTGTGTTTCTGTTACTTGAGCTACTTGAACCATCTGATTGATTCTTTAGTTTTATATTAATAGCAATTTATGTAATATTTTTTTACTAACTTTTCATTCCCTTTTAAACTTCTAAATAAGGTATAGGAAGATGAAAGAACAACTTTCAAATGACTATCCATTAGCACAATATTGTTACAAAATTCAAAACCTTTACATCATCTCTGGATCCATTAATATTCAGAAAAAGCAGCAATATCTCCAAAACAAAAAAAGTTCAAAAAATGAATGAAATGACAAAATAAGACACTACACAGTATGATATCATTTTAATTCTGTATATGAAGAAAAATAGAGTGTTTATTGTAAAAGCTACTTTTTTTTGTAGCTAATATATAACTGAATAATTAATGTCCCTTCTCCACAAATAGAGAAAACATTCCCATATTTATAGAGACATGTGCCTCTTCCATCTTATTACCTTGTTACCTGTTACTTATCACCTGTTACATCTAGTGACAGTAAGCCAATCGGTGAGCTCTACCAGGCTTTTGGCTACTGTGCACCAGCCATTATTTCTCTTACGTCCTAGAGGATGCTGGGGACTCCAAAAGGACCATGGGGTATAGACAGGATCCGCAGGAGCTTGGGCACACTGAAAAGACTTAATCTGGGTGTGAACTGGCTCCTCCCTCTATGCCCCTCCTCCAGACCTCAGTTAGACTTTGTGCCCAGGACTGACTGGACACTCACAGGGGAGCTCTCCTGAGTTTCTCTGGAAAATACGTTTTGTTAGGTTTTTTATTTTCAGGGAGACCTGCTGGCTACAGGCTCCCTGCAGCGTGGGAGTGAGGGGAGAGAAGCAGACCTACTTCTTCTTAGTTAAGGGCTCTGCTTCTCGGCTACTGGACACCATTAGCTCCAGAGGGTTCGATCACTTGGTGCGCCTAGCTGCTTGTTCCCGGAGCCACGCCGTCTCCCCCTCACAGAAGCCAGAAGAAAGAAGTCGGGTGAGTATGAGAAGATCAGAAGACTTCAGGACGGCAGAAGACTTCAGTAACGGAAGGTACAGCACAGCGGTAACGGCTGTGCTCCATGCTCATACGCGCACGCAGGGGGGGTTTCCGAGTACCTAGAAATCCCCCCTGGCCGCCGATCTATCAGCGTTGCTAACCGATTTTTCTTTTTTGTGTAAAGTGTAAGGAGGAACTCAGTCAGGCTGCACCCACGCGGCTGCAGAAGCTCCATCCTTGCACAGAGAAGCTTGCTGCTTGGTGCCTGTAGAGGGAGCTGCAGTGACAGCACACGGCTCCTCTCTGGCTGCTGGCAGTACGTGAGGTGAAAGAGAAAAAGGCTGGTGACGGTGAGGTCACTGGGCAGGCAACGGATTGTCCGGTACGGTTGCGTCTAGATTCTCTTCGTGCAGAGGACCTTTCCCATAACCCCCTGGGTCCATGTCACAATCTATTTAGAATAGAAAAGTGTGGCGAGCGAAGCGAGACACCGAGCCCGATGCGTGGCGAGCGAAGCGAGCCCGCGAGGGTCCAGCGCTGAAAAAAAAAAAAAATACCCCAAACGAACGGAGAACTAAGAAAATATTTAGGAGCTGTAAGGGCGGAAGTTGTCTCCTGCCCACTCGTTTTGTCACGTCCAGGTCCTTTGCACGAAGGCAACATAGACACAACCTGTCCGGTACTCTCACTGACTGACTACAGGTGCATGCCAGATATGTTGGGGTTGAAGGAGAGGCTGGTGGTGTGTTATAAAATATGCTGGCTGGGAGAGTTACCTGGAGTAAGTCCTATTACTACAGCACTTTGTGAGTAGCATGTGGATGGGTGGGTGGGTGGGGGGGGGGGCTGTACATCCTTATAATGGTGTGGGGGTGTGTATGTATGTATGGCATGTATATTGTGTGTGTATGCAATGCATGCTATGTGCATGTATACTATGAATGTATGTGTGTGTATGTATGCTCAGCGTATGTATACTGCGTATGTATGTATACAGTGTGTGTGTGTGTATGCTTTGCATGTATGCATGCATATATACTGTGTATGTATGCTGCGTATGTATACAGTGTGTGTATGTATGCTGCGTGCATGTATAGTCTGTGTGTATGTATGTACTCTGCGTGCATGTATATTTTGTGTGTATGTATGTATGTATGTATGTATGCTGTGTGCATGTATAGTGTGTGTGTGTGTGTGTGTGTGTGTGTATGCTGTGTCCATGTATAGTGTGTGTATGTGTGCTTTATACTGTGTGTGTGTGTGTGTGTGTGTGTGTGTGTGTGTGTGTATGTGTGTGTGTGTGTGTATGTATGTATGTATGCTACTGTATGTGTATGCACGGCGGTCCGGTACTCCTCTGACATACAAAATGATACTTGGGTGCCCTCTGTAAATAATTGTAATCCTGATAAAAAAGGCAGGTGCACTCAGATTTTAGCAAAAAACTGTAATGATGCAAAGTCACAGCATATCCACGTTTCGGGGGCCCGTAGCCCTGACATGTTGATATGCTGTTACTTTGCATCATTAGAGTTTTTTCTAAAATCTGAGTGCACCTGCCTTTTTTACTGGGATTATATACAGTATATTCATACACATTACATGTATACCCACCCACACATATACGTATACAAACACATGAATACATACATGTACGGAAACCCCCCCATGGAAATCCTGCGTTTGCCACTGATGCTCCCACACACATCACCAACGGTAGTTACAGGGTGCAGGGCGCTAGGGGTGCCCTGGGCAGCATGTTACTGAGGTCGGGGACTGGCAGAAGGCTTTCGGTGCCTCGGCATAGTTTCTTAAACACCCGCCGGCATCTTTTTTCATTTTCAAATTTGGCGGGCCGAAGCGCACCGGGAAGGGGGCGGAGCTTCGTCCCGCGGCTCACAGGCGCCATCTTCTCCTTCAACACGCGGCTGAAAAAGACGCTGCCGGGACCTCCACATTCCTCTCACAAGTAACGGGGAGATATTCAGAAGGGGGGGCGCAGTGCGGTGCTTCTTATCATTATAAATTAAGCAGCGCTGGGTACATATATCTTTTGTCGGGATATATGGGCGCTGGGGTGTGAGCTGGCATACTCCCTCTGTGTGCTCTATCTGGGCTTCATTGTGGGCCTGTCACCTAGCTGGGACGTTCTGTGTGTCGGTACTACGTGTCGGCATGTCTGAGGCTGAATGTTATTCACCAGAGGAGGTTATTGGGGGAGCGGATGCGGGGCTAGATTTGGGACTGTCGACGCAGCCGACACCTGATTAACTCGCATTGCTTAGTACGATAAATTCTAATGTAGCTTCTTTATCAAAGAGGTTGGATAAGTCTGAGTCACAGACACAGGTGTGGAAAAAGTCTCATGAAATGAATACTCTTTGTGAAAAGGCTTGGGAGTCGCCGGATAAGAGGTGGCAGATTCCCAAGAGGATTTACATGGCATATCCGTTCCCCTCTGATGACAGGGAAAAATGGGAGGCGTCTCCAAAAATGTTGACAAAGTTCTATCTCGCTTGTCTAAGAAAGTGGCGCTTCCGTCTCCTGACACGGCAGCTCTCAAAGATCCGGCGGATCGCATGCTGGAGACGTCTCTGAAGTCCATTTTCGCTAATTCGGGTGCATTGCTCAGACCTGCTGTGGCGTCGGTATGGATGAGTAGTGCTATTGCTAAATGGGCTGAGAATTTAGCAAATGATATGGATACCCTTGATAAAGATAATGTTCTTTTGACTCTTGGTTATATCAAGGACGCTGCAGATTACCTGAAGGATGCGGCGAGGTATGTCTGTCTCTTGGGATCAAGAGCCAATGCCATGTCGATATCAGCCAGGAGGGCGTTGTGGATCCATCAATGGAAAGCTGATGCCGACTCCAAGAGGGCTATGGAAGCGTTACCCTTCAAAGGTACTGTCTTGTTTGGGGACGGCTTGGTTGACCTGGTCTCGACCGCGACTGCGGGTAAGTCCTCTTTTCTTCCTTATGTTCCCACACAACAGAAAAAGGCACCACATCAGCAGGTGCAGTCCTTTCGTCACAATAAATACAGGCGTGGAAAAGGTTCGTCCTTCCTCGCTTCAAAAGGTAGAGGAAGGGGAAGGAAACCACCTGCAGTGTCAGGCGCCCAGGACCAAAAGTCCTCCCCTGCTTCTACCAAGTCCACCACATGAGGCGGGGGCTTCCTTGGGGGAGTCCGGACCGGTGGGGGGCCGTCTACAAATATTCAGTCAGGTCTGGATTCAATCAGACCTGGATCCTTGGGTCCTAGAGATTGTGTCTCAGGGATACAAGCTGGAGTTTCGGGAGATACCCCCTCACCGGTTCTTCATTTTGGCGTTACCAGTAGCTCTTCCGGACAGGGAGGTGGTGCTGGCAGCGATACAAAAATTGTGTCTACAGAGGGTCATTGTTCCCGTTCCCTCATCCCAACGGGGGGAGGGGTTCTACTCGAGCCTCTTTGTTGTGCCGAAACCGGACGGTTTGGTCAGACCAATCCTAAATCTAAAATCCCTCAATCCATACTTGAAAGTTCAAGATGGAATCTCTTCGAGCGGTAATTGCCAGCCTGGAAGGGGGGGATTTTATGGCGTCAGTCGACATAAAGGATGACTACTTACATGTCCCGATATGTCCTTCACATCAGGCCTTCCTCAGGTTTGCGATACAGGATTCTCATGACCAATTTCAGACGTTGCCGTTTAGGCTTTCTACGGCTCCGAGGATTTTCACCAAAGTCATGGCGGAAATGATGGTTCTCCTTCGCAAACAAGGGGTTACAATTATCCCGTACTTGGACGATCTCCTGATAAAGGCGAGGTCCAAGGAATGGTTGCTGAGAAGTGTAAATTTGTCACTGTCGGTTCTGCGACAGCACGGTTGGGTACTCAATTTGCCAAAATCTCAGTTGATTCCGACCACTCGGCTGCCTTTTCTAAGCATGATTCTGGACACGGATTTACAGAAAGTATTGCTTCCAGAAGAAAAAGCTCTGGAACTGCAGACGATGGTCAGGGAACTTCTGAGGCCGACGAGTGTGTCGATCCATCACTGTACTCGGGTTCTGGGGAAAATGGTTGCGGCGTACGAAGCCATTCCATTTGGCAGGTTTCATGCCCGGGGGTTTCAGTGGGACTTGCTGAGCAAATGGGCCAGGTCTCACCTGCACATGCACCGGAAGATAAGTCTATCTCAAAGAGCCAGAATTTCTCTCCTGTGGTGGCTACAAATTCCTCACCTCCTAGGGGGACGCCGGTTCGGTATCCAGGATTGGGTACTTCTGACAACAGATGCAAGTCTCCGGGGCTGGGGCGCAGTCACCCAAGGAAGGAACTTCCAGGGGAAATGGTCGCCCCAGGAAGCTTGTCTCCACATAAATGTTCTCGAGTTAAGAGCCATTTACAACGGCCTGCTGCAAGCAAGAAGCCTTCTTCAGGGTCGACCTGTCCTGGTACAATCAGACAACATCACAGCGGTGGCACATATAAACCGTCAAGGTGGAACAAGGAGCAGAGCGGCAATGGCGGAGGCCACAAGAATCCTTCGCTGGGCGGAACAACAAGTGAGCGCCCTGTCAGCAGTCTTCCTACCGGGAGTGGACAATTGGGAAGCAGATTTCCTCAGCAGACACGATCTCCATCCGGGAGAGTGGGCACTTCACCAAGAGGTATTTGCAGAGGTGACAAAACGTTGGGGAATTCCGTTGATCGACATGATGGCGTCACGTCTCAACAAGAAGCTCCCGAGGTATTGTTCCAGGTCAAGGGACCCCCAAGCCAGTGCAGTGGACGTCCTGGTGTCTCCGTGGGTGTTCCAGTCGGTGTATGTGTTCCCTCCACTTCCTCTCATTCCAAAGGTACTGAGGATCATTCGACGAGCAAGGGTTCAGGCGATTCTCGTCGTTCCAGATTGGCCAAGAAGGGCCTGGTACCCGGATCTTCAGGAATTACTGGTGGAAGATCCTTGGCCGCTTCCTCTAAGAGAGGACATGTTGTTGCATGGTCCATGCGTGTTTCCAGACTTACCGCGGCTGCGTTTGACGGCATGGAGGTTGAGCGCCAGATCTTAGCTCGTAAGGGTATCCCCAGGGAGGTCATTCCAACTCTCATTAAGGCTAGGAAGGAGGTTACGGCGAAACATTATCACCGCATTTGGGGAAAGTATGTTTCCTGGTGTGAGTCTAAAATGGCTCCTGCGGAAGATTTTCACTTGGGGCGCTTTCTCTACTTTTTACAGGCGGGAGTAGACGCAGGCCTGAAATTAGGTTCCATCAAAGTGCAGATTTCGGCTTTGTCTATTTTCTTCCAAAAAGAATTAGCTGTCCTCCCAGAGGTTCAGACTTTAGTGAAAAGAGTAATGCATATCAATCCTCTGTTTGTGCCTCCTGTAGCTCTATGGGAGCTTGATATGGTCTTACGGCTTCTCATGTCTTCCTGGTTTGAACCTTTGCGTAAGGCTGAATTGAAATTTCTCACTTGGAAGGTAGTTATGCTGTTGGCGCTGGCGTCTGCCAGGCGGGTGTCAGAGTTGGCGGCCTTATCTCATAAGAGCCCGTACTTGATTTTTCATTCGGATAGGGCGGAATTGAGGACTCGTCAACAATTTCTGCCGAAGGTGGTTTCTTCATTTCACATTAACCAACCTATTGTGGTCCCGGTGGCTACGGAGGCTGTGGCGATTCCAAAATCTCTGGATGTTGTAAGAGCGTTGAAGATCTACGTCACTAGGACAGCTGTTGCCAGAAAAACTGAGGCGCTTTTTGTCTTGTATGCTTCCAACAAAATTGGTCATCCTGCTTCAAAACAGACTATTGCACGCTGGATTTGTAGTACGATTCAGCAGGCTCATTCTTCGGCCGGACTACCGGTGACGAAGTCAGTAAAAGCCCATTCTACCAGAAAAGTTGGCTCATCTTGGGTGGCTGCCCGAGGTGTCTCTGCGTTTTAGCTTTGCCGAGCAGCTACTTGGTCGGGTTCAAACACTTTTGCTAAGTTCTATAAGTTTGATACCCTGGGTGATGAGGACCTTGCGTTTGCTCAGTCGTCCGCACTCTCCCGCCCGTTCTGGAGCTTTGGTATAAACCCCATGGTCCTTTTGGAGTCCCCAGCATCCTCTAGAACGTAAGAGAAAATAGGATTTTGGTACTTACCGATAAATCCTTTTCTCCTAGTCCGTAGAGGATGCTGGGCGCCCATCCCAGTGCGGACTGTTACTTGCAGTGTTTTCTTGCTAGTTAAATTAGTTTATACACGGGTTGTGTATTTCTTGTTTCAGCTTGTTGCTGTTGTATTCATACTGTTATCTGGTTTAATGTTACTCTGGTTGTACGGTATGTTTGTGGTGTGGGCTGGTATGTTGGTAGCCCTTAGTTTAAACAAAAATCTTTCCTCGAAATGTCCGTCTCTCCTGGGCACAGTTCCTATAACTGAGGTCTGGAGGAGGGGCATAGAGGGAGGAGCCAGTTCACACCCAGATTAAGTCTTTTCAGTGTGCCCAAGCTCCTGCGGATCCCGTCTATACCCCATGGTCCTTTTGGAGTCCCCAGCATCCTCTACGGACTAGGAGAAAAGGATTTATCGGTAAGTACCAAAATCCTATTATTCCTCTCCGTTAAACATTTATACAAGCAGTTATTACCCAAAGACAGTTCACAGTAATATACATACTGTAATATTTGATTTATTTTCTTCATGATTATGATTGTATGGCTTAACTTTTGTAAGTAACAGTGACAAGTTTCAAAGGTATAGGACATTTGTAGAGGACTAATTATAATTTCTTTTCTGCACTTTGTTAAAGTGCTTCTTCCATGTATTCCTCATCCCAGAAATTAGTTGTTTCATCTCTAACATCGGTATCTGTTAATTTTGGAAGAAAATGGCAGCAAAAAATTAAAATAAAAAAATAAATAAATCCTTTTATGCGATTATATAGCTGAATTCTCTAAACCTACAGAGTACGTAAATATCCATAAAGAAGTATAATCAGCAGATTCAAGGGGTACATCACAGAATATTGAATTAATCAACAAAAAGTTGAAACGAGTCCCTAAAAACTATTCCTATGAAAGGGCACAAGGGGTTAGAGAATAGAGATATAATGAAAGGTATTAAAATCACGATTTTATTATGAGCAGCACTTTGTCATCATGATTATCTTGGTACCGCACAGCACTGAGGTCTTGAATTTGATTCCCACCAAGGCCCTATATGGGTATAGAGTTTGTATGTTCTCCCTGTGTTTGTGTAGATTTCCTTTGGGTACTCCGGTTTTCTCCCACACTCCAAAAATATACTGGTAAGGTTAATTAGCTTCTGACAATAAATAAATAAATAAATAAGCCTAGTGTGTTTATATACGCGTGTGTGCGTGCACATGTGGTAGGGAATATAGGGGGTCATTCCGACCCGTTCGCACGCAGCGGTTTGTCGCTGCGGTGTGAATGGGTCCGGAATGCGCATGCGCTGCGGCCACACTGCGCACGCGCGTTGTTGCCCGGCGACAGGGGTCGCCGGGTTACGTCGCGGACAATGAAGAAAGCGGTCGCAGAGATGACCGCAAGAAGATTGACAGAAAGAAGGCGTTCCTGGGCATCTCTGGACCGTTTTGAGGGGAGTGGAGAAGAAAATGCAGGCGTGTCCAGGAGAACGGAGGGCGGATGTCTGACGTCAAAGCCGCCCCCAGCATCGCTGATATCGTCGCACAGGGTAAGTATGTCCAGGGCCAGTCTTTATCTGCTTGAAATTTTTTTAGCTTAGCAGGGCTGCACAAGTGATCGCAGCCCTGCTAAGCTAAAATACACTCCCCCATAGACGTGGACTAGTTGATCGCAGCAGCAGCAAAAAGTTGCTGGCTGCAATCAACTTGGAATCACCACCATAGATTCAGCTCCACTGGGGCAGGAACTGATGTGAACAACTAAATATTCTCTGGAAAGTGCAGAATTTGCTTGCACTATATAAATAACTATTACTAAATAATATTAGCTATGCATTATAATAAATAGGATTTTCGTTACTTACCAGTAAATCCTTTTCTCGTAGTCCGTAGAGGATGCTGGGGTCCATATTAGTACCATGGGGTATAGACTGGTCCACCAGGAGCCATTGGCACTTTAAGAGTTTGAGAGTGTGGGCTGGCTCCTCCCTCTATGCCCCTCCTACCAGACTCAGTCTAGAAACTGTGCCCGAGGAGACAGACATCTTTCGAGAGAAGGATTTAACACAGATAGTGGTGAGATTCACACCAGCTCACACATACAAGGCACACCAAGCTAACTTGGCTTGTAAACTCAGCAACGGCTGAAACATTACTAACCAAGTAACAATGCAGTACTTAACTAAAAACAAAGTTGTACTGAACCAGATAACAATTGCTGGAAAACGAAGCACTGGGCTGGTGCCCAGCATCCTCTACGGACTACGAGAAAAGGTTTTACCGGTAGGTAACCAAAATCCTGTTTTCTCTTATGTCCTAGAGGATGCTGGGGTCCACATTAGTACCATGGGGATGTACCAAAGCTCCCAGAATGGGAGGGAGAGCGCGGAGGCTCCTGCAGAACTGATTGACTGAACTTCAGATCATCAGAGGCCAACGTATCGAACTTGTAGAACTTTGCAAACGTGTTCGACCCAGACCAAGTTGCAGCTCGGCAAAGTTGTAACGCCGAGACACACCGGGCAGGCGACCAGGAAGACCCCACCTTACGAGTAGAGTAGGCCTTGAGAGACGTAGGGCACAGCAAGCCTGCCGTAGAATATGCATGCTGAATACTGAACCTGATCCAGCGACAGATCGTCTGCTTAGAAACAGGACACCCAATTTTCTTGGGATCATACAGGACGAACAGAGAGTCCGATTTCCTGTGACGAGCGGAGCAGTCCTCTTCACATATATTTTCAGAGCCCTTACAACGTCCAAGGACTTTGCTGGAATTGAGGTGTCAGTAGCCACTGGTACCACAATAGGTTGCTTGATATGAAATGCCGACACAAACTTCGGAAGAAACTGCTGACGTGTCCGGAGCTCAGCTCTATCTTCGTGGAAGATCAAGTATGGGCTTTTACATGATAAAGCCCCCAACTCAAACACATGTCTAGCAGAAGCTAAAGCCAACAAAGTGACAGCTTTCCACATAAGAAATTTTACTTCAACCTCCTGTAGAGGCTCAAACCAGTCTGATTGGAGGAACTGCAACACCATGTTAAGATCCCAAGGCGCCGTAGGCGGTATAAATGGAGGTTGGATGTGCAAAACTCCCTTCAGAAAGGTATGAACCTCAGGGAGGGCAGCCAATTGTTTCTGGAAGAAAATGGATAGGAACGAAATCTGGACCTTCACAGATCCCAACTTTAGGCCCATATCCACACCAGCTTGAAGAGGAGAAAACGTCCCAGTTGAAACTCCACCGCAGGAAACTTCTTGGACTCACACCAAGATACATACTTTTTCCAAATCTGATGGTAATGTTTAGACGTTACTCCTTTCCTAGCTTGTATCAGGGTAGGAATAACCTTTTTTGGAATGCCCTTCTGAGCTAGTATTAGGCGTTCAACTTCCATGCCGTCAAACGTAGCCACGGTAAGTCTTGATAGGCGAATGGCCCCTGCTGCAGCAGGTCCTCCCGAAGAGGAAGAGGCCTCGGCTCTTCTTGCAGTAGATCCAGAAGATCCGCGTACCAAGCCCTTCTTGGCCAGTCCGGAGCAATGAGCATCGCCTGAACCCTTGTTCTCCTTATGAGTTTTAGAACCCTTGGAATGAGTGGAAGTGGAGGAAACATGTACACCGACTGGAACACCCACGGAGTCACGAGGTCGTCCACCGCCACAGCTTGCGGGTCCCTCGACCTGGAATAATACCGCCGAAGCTTCTTGTTGAGATGAGAGGCCATCATGTCGATCTGGGATATGCCCCAAAGATCTCTTACCTCCTTGAACACCTCTGGATGGAGACCCCACTCCCCTGGATGGAGATCGTGTCTGCTGAGGAAGTCCGCTTCCCTGTTGTCTACTCCCGGAATGAAGATTGCCGACAGTGCCAACACGTGCTTTTCTGCCCAGAGGATGATTCTTGTTACCTCTGCCATCGCAGCTATGCTCTTCGTTCCGCCCTGTCGGTTTATGTAAGCCACTGTTGTCACATTGTCCGACTGCACTTGAATGGCCCGATTTCTCAGAAGATGGGCTGCTTGGAGAAGACCGTTGTAGACGGCTCTTAGTTCCAGAATGTTTATTGGCAGGCCGGCTTCCAGACTTGACCACCTTCCTTGAGTGACTGCGCCCCAGCCCCGGAGACTTGCATCCGTGGTTAGAAGGATCCAGTCCTGAATCCCGAACCTGCGGCCCTCCAGAAGGTGAGATAATTGCAGCCACCAGAGGAGTGAAATCCTGGCCTTTGGCGACAGACTTATTCTCTGGTGCATATGTAGATGGGATCCCGACCACTTGTCCAGGATATCCAGTTGGAAGTACCGAGCGTGAAACATCCTGTACTGCAGAGCCTTGTAAGAGGCCACCATCTTCCCCAGAAGGTGAATGCACTGATGAATTGACACCCGGGCTGGCTTCAGGACATCCGGACCATCGTTTGAATCAACAACGACTTTTCCTCTGGGAGAAACACCCGCTGCACCTCCGTGTCGAGGATCATTCCCAGAAAGGACAACCTTCTGGTTGGTTCCAAATGTGACTTTGGAAGATTCAGGATCCAACCTAGGGGGTCATTCTGAGTTGTTCGCTCGCTGCCATTTTTAGCAGAATTGCGATCAGGCTAAAAACCGGCAATTCTGCGCATGCGTATGGGCCACAGGGCGCACGCGCTAAGTACTTTCACACAAAACTATGCAATTTTACACAGGGCTGTGCGACGCTTTTCAGTTGCTCTGCTGATCGGTGAGTGATTGACAGGAAGTGGGTGTTGCTGGGTGGTAACTGAGCGTTTTCCGGGAGTGTGCTAAAAAACGCAGGCGTGCCAGACGAAAACGCAGGAGTGGCTGGGGAAACAGGGGAGTGGCTGGCCAAACGCAGGGCGTGTTTGTGACGTCAAACCAGGAACCAAACAGTCTGCAGTAATCGCAATCTAGGAGTAGGTCTGGAGCTACTCAGAAACTGCAGGGAAATATTTAATAGCAGAACTGCTAACCTTTCATTAGCAATTCTGCTAAGCTAAGATACACTCCCAGAGGGCGGTGGCCTAGCGTTTGCAATGCTGCTAAAAGCAGCAAGCGAGCGATCAACTCGGAATGAGGGCCCATGTTTCCTGAGAAGCTGAGTCGTGAGTGTTATGGACCGTAACAGCTTCTCCTTGGACGATGCTTTTATCAGTAGATAGTCCAGATACGGAATTATGTTCACCCCTTGTCTGCGGAGGAGAATCATTAATTCCGCCATCACCTTGGTGAAAACCCTCGGTGCTGTGGAGAGACCGAATGGGAGGGCCTGGAACTGAAAATGACAGTCCAACAGTGCAAATCGCAGATAAGCTTGATGTGGTAGCCAGATCGGAATGTGGAGGTACGCATCCTTGATATCCAGGGATACTAGGAATTCCCCCTCCTCCAGACCTGATATCACTGCCCTTAGGTACTCCATTTTGAACTTGAACTCATTTAGAAAGGGGTTTAGTGATTTTAAGTTCAGAATGGGCCTGACCGAACTATCCGGTTTCGGTACCACAAAAAGGTTCGAATAGTAACCTTTGTTCTGCATGTGAGGTGGTACTGGCACAATGACCTGTGCCTCACCAACTTCAGGACTGCTTCTTGCAGAACAGTCCTGTCTGCCAGCAGAGCTGGCAAGCCTGATCTGAAAAATCGGTAAGGAGGGAGATTTTGAAATTCCAGCCTGTACCCCTGGGACACAATATCTTGCACCCAGGGGTCCAGGTCGGAGGACACCCAGACATGACTGAAATGTCTGAGTCTCGCTCCCACCTGCCCCACCTTCGGGGCATGCAGTCCACCGTCATGCGGAGGACTTTGGAGTACCTGAAGCAGGTTTCTGTTCCTGGGAACCTGCAGCCGCAGGTTTCTTGACCTTGGGCCGACCTCCCCAAAAGAAGGTGTTGGACGGCTTTGCCTTTCTGGGCTTGTTAGACCGAAAGGACTGTGACGTAACTGAAGAAAAGGGTTTCTTCAGAGCAGGTGTAGCTGAGGGAAGGAAGGGTGACTTACCAGCCGTAGCCGTGGAGATCCATGCATCTAACGCTTCCCCAAAGAGAGCCTGACCTGAGTAGGGTAGGGTCTCCACACTTCTCCTGGAGTCCGTGTCGGCAGACCACTGGCGCCACCACAGCCCTCGACGAGCTGATACTGACATGGAGGAAATCCCCGCAGCCATGGAACCCAGGTCCTTCATGGATTCTACCAGAAATCCTGCCGAATCCTGAATGTTACGTAAAAACAATTCAACATCACATTTTTCCATAGTATCCAAATCCTCAAGTAACGTGCCTGACCACTTAACAATAGCTTTGGCAATCCAAGCACTGGCAATAGTGGGACGTAGTATTGCCCCAGAAGCCGTGACATGGATTTGAGCGTATTATCAATTTTACGATCAGCCGGCTCTTTTAAGACGGTAGATCCTGGAACAGGTAAACCACCTTTTTTGAGAGTCTGGATACTGACGCGTCAACAATAGGCAGGTTTTCCCATTTTTTCCTATCCTCTGCCGGGAAAGAAAACGCCACCAGAACCCTTTTAGGTATCTGGAATTTTTTATCCGGGTTTTCCCAAGCTTTTTCAAATATAGCATTTAATTCCTTTGACGCAGGAAAGGTTAGCGAGGCTTTCTTATTCTCAGTGAAGTAAGCCTCCTCAACCTGCTCGGGTGTTGTATCAGCAATATTCAACACATCCCTAATAGCCTCTATCATCAACTGCACCCCTTTAGCAAGAGATGCAGCCCCCCGCAACACATCCCCGTCACCGTCTGTATTATCAGAATCGGTATCGGTATCATCCTGCATGATCTGAGCAAGAGCACGTTTATGTGAAAATACAGCGGGGAGCCCTGATGTACCAGAACTGGACCATACTGCCATAGAGTTCTGTAAAGCCTGAGTTGCAGATTCATTTTGTACAACCCTATTAGTAATCTGAGAAATCATAGATTTGATAGAGGATAACCACTCAGGCTCCCTTGCTGGAATCTCTGCTAAACCAGTGCAATCCTGATTACATGGAATGGGATCATCCTGAGAGGACATATCTTCTGCAGCATATGACACAGAGTCCCTGGACATTGCTTAATGGAGACCACAAACACTCCACACACACACACAGGGGAGGGCAGACAGAGTTTCACCCCCAAGAATGGCAAGAGAGACACAGAGATTGGAGCCAACCCACACACAGCGCTTTTAATATAAAGGGAAACCCTTTATCAGCGCTGACTGTGTACCTTAATAGGTTACACAGTTGTTTTGCAGCCTCCCCCCCTTCTACAACCCCCTGGTACCGTGATAGATAGCTGGAGTTGCTGTGGAGGGACTTGCTCTTCACTGACAGCGCTGTGCAGGCAGGAAAATGGCACTGAACGCTGCTGGGTCTGCTCTGAGGAGAAGCTCCTCCCCCAAAATGGCGCTGTCTTCCCGCTCTTCACAGGATTACACTGGCCTGAGGATTGATGCTGGCTGAGGTCCGGGGACCCCGACAGGCTGTGTGACCAGTGTAGGGTGTAGGCGCTGGCTCAGGGTGCCCCTCACAGCGCCGCACTATGTACCGCTGAGCCTCCTGGAGCACAGTTAATACTGCGCTCCTACCCTGATGCCGCCATCTTCACACCGCACCCCCTCTTGTGAGGGAGGTCGGTGACTCACTCACCACAATCTTCAGCTCTGTAAGGGGGTAGCGGTATGCTGCTGGTGTGAGCGATCCCCTGCGGCGGGGAACGATCTATTCCCTCTGGAGCTCAGTGTCAAGTCAGTAGAGACAGTGGCTCAGACCCTGCAGGGCGGACACTGCTCCCCCCTTAGTCCCTCGCTGCAGGGAGGCTGTTGCCAGCAGCCTCCCCGTAAAATAATAAACTCTAAAAATAAACTTTAACTAAAGAAGCTCTGTAGAGCTCCCCTAGCTGTGACCGGCTCCTCCGGGCACATTTTCTAAACAGAGTCTGGTAGGAGGGGCATAGTGGAAGGAGCCAGCCCACAATGGCTCCTGGTGGACCCGTCTATACCCCATGGTACTAATGTGGACCCCAGCATCCTCTAGGACGTAAGAGAATTTGACACTATTAATAATGTCTTTTGTCAAATTATAATTGATGCAGAAAAATATAAAAGCAAGCACATATAACATAGAAGTGTGAGTGTGTTCTTGGAAGAATAAATATCACTTGAAAGATGAAAAACAGTTTTACATCTTATCGAAAGTAGAGATGAGCAGCTCGGATTTTAGGAAATCTGAGTCTGCCCGAATTTCCAGGATCCGAGTAGATCCGAGCATGGGGCTAGGGTTTCCCACCAGGCTCAGATTCCAAATTGAGTGAAAACGTCATCCTCCAGGCATTGGAGTCTTGCAGCTTTTGGATTCTATGTAAGGACCCGGCGGCAATGAATCAGCGCCATTTCACTCCAGTCACGCTGCTGTATGCTGCGCTCTACTGTGTCCATCCATCTAAGGGTTGTGCAGTGTCCATCTAAGTGACTGTGCGGTGTCCATCTAAGTGGCTGTACAGTGTCCTTGTAAGTGACTGTGCAGTGTCCATCTAAGTGGCTGTACAGTGTCCTTGTAAGTGACTGTGCAGTGTCCATCTAAGTGGCTATCCTGTGTCCATCTAAGTGGGTGTGCAGTGTCCATCTAAGTGGCTGTATGGTGTCCATCTAAGTGGCTGTGCAGTGTCCAAGTAGCTGTGCAGTGTCCATGTAAGTGGCTATCCTGTGTCCATCTAAGTGGGTGTGCAGTGTCCATCTAAGTGGCTGTATGGTGTCCATCTAAGTGGGTGTGCAGTGTCCAAGTAAGTGGCTGTGCAGTGTCCATGTAAGTGGCTATCCTGTGTCCATTTAAGTGGCTGTGCAGTGTCCATCTAAGTGGCTGTATGGTGTCCATCTAAGTGGGTGTGCAGTGTCCAAGTAAGTGGCTGTGCAGTGTCCATTTAAGTGACTGTGCAGTGTCCATCTAAGTGACTGTGTGGTGTCCATCTAAGTGGCTGTGCAGTGTCCATGTAAGTGGCTGTGCTGTGTCCATCAAAGTGGCATAGACAATGTTGGCATGCCAAGCAGTGGACTCACTAAGGTTGGTGTCACCCAGTATGCTTACTTGCCCTGTCACCCCTACTTTTGTACTCCGCATGCTCGTCTTTGATGTGCATGCTTACAAAGGGTGCATGACCTCATGTCTGCAAAGCCACACCCACAGTGTATGGTATGACATTTTGGGAGCATACCCATGTGTCATGCCCCTGTTCTCGTCATGCTAGGGGCTTGCCCAGTGTTTCATAAGCTGATAGGTAGGCCCCAGCCTCTCTGGGCAATATTGCCCCTGCTTGGTGACACCATCTGATGGGTGACACCAAACTAGCAAAGTAGTAGTGACGTATCTATAATGGGTGCAAGGTGTGCGGTGCACATGGCCCCCTGGGTCCAGGGGGCCCACACCACACACCCTGCACCCATTTCTTGAATACTTAGCGCTCTGAAGTTTCACTTTGGCGGCAGCAGCACCATTTCCTGGGAGACCTGCGCATGCACACTGGACTCTGGTACAACGCTAGGGTCTCCTAGTGGCCCTAGTGTTCAGAGTCCCACTGCACTGCTGGCTAGAGAGGAGGGTGCCAGATGAAGACTGCACACAGGCCCCTCGTCTCTTAGGGGTCTATTTACTAAGCCTTGGATGGAAATAAAGTAACATAGTATCTAAGGTTGAAAAAAGACAATTTGTCCATCAAATACAAGCTATTTGTCATCTCCTATGCAGGATTATTTTGGTCTACATTTTGTCTGGTGTTGATGTCAGCAGTTGTGTTTTATTTCTCTTTTCATAGTAACTATAGTGCGCGACTACGCACCATAACCCTGGATATCCTTATCCATTAGGAATTTATCTAACCCATTCTTAAAGGTGTTGACTGAGTCCGCCATTACAACTCCCTCAGGCAGGGAATTCCAAACACGTATTGTCCTGTCAAAGTCGAAAAATATTGTAATGCATATGCCCTGTACTAACCCCATGCACATGCCCGCTGCGCGTGCACTCAGTCCGCCGTGCATGCACATATCCGCAATTTGCGTAGGATCACTCCTGCGATCATGCGCGTGGTATGGGTATTTACGGCGGAGTTTGTGAGCGCGTAGAGGGTTATTAGAACATTACATATTTAACCCAAATAGTGCATTTTGTACCCATAGCTCCCCTGCACCACATCAGCGAGTATTAATAGTTTAAACAGTTCCAGGACTAAGGGATTCGCCTTTGCATGATAGGAAGGGTCAGATAAAGGTTGGAAGGTGATGTCTAGTATACAGCTGTAGGGTATTGTAAGGGTAATATTCCGGTGTTGGTTAGAGAAAGATCGCATGTTCCAGCGTATAGTTATGTGCAAAAGTAGAATATAGATATTAACTGTATTTACTGTATATTATGTATGCGGCGGGAATCCAGTGGATACCACCCACCAGAGCAGTGGGGGAAAGACATCGCCCATTTTTTCAAATCAACCTATGACTTCTCCTGTAATGAAAAGACACATCTCTGTGTCCAATGGACAATGAGATTACAGTGACCATTGAATTGTGTATGTAAATTGTGTATAAAAAGCCCATTGTTGCCTGGCTGGTCAGAAGACTCTGAACGCTTTCTTCCTGACAAGCGGAGGGCCGGCCGAGTTGCGCTTGCGAACATTCTCACGTATGTACATTCTCTGTAGCCATTACTCTGTTTAGATTTATCTTGTTAGCCTGTAGTGTATGATTTGTACTGTTTTACCTTTTGGAATAATCCACGGTGGCCTTAGAACCCTGTGGTTTCAACTACAAATCGGTGTTGTGTCCTCACTTTCCTGCAAGGGTTTAAAAGCATATTTATCTGTATAAGGTTTATAGGTATTGATAAGGTGTACGCACTGCGGGTACTTTATACCGTCAGCGCTACTTAAGGTTTAAGGTATAACATTGTTGCAGTACTTTGCTGCTAAGGGTTTAAAGTGTAATCATATCATTCCATTGTATCACTATCAAGGTTTAAAGGTTATCAATTGTGTGTGCGTGCGCTGTGTGTACTCTGTACACTCAGCGCGGCGTGTGTACGCCAAGTACGTACCTCGTGCAGGACTCTGTACGCAAATAGTGTACAAAGTGCGTAGCACGTGTATTCAGTCTAGCGGCCATAGCGGCTCCATGGTAAAAGTGTATCTAGAGGTATAGCTTTGTGGTTTAAGGTAATATCGACATTATCAATTGGGGGCATCGTCCGGTTCTTCCTCATACCCGCAGCCTAGCAGGTTTTCGCAGACTTTATCTATCAGCAAAGGGCGGAAAGGTATCCCCCGTAAACCTTCTCTTGGTTGGTGGATACACTAGTGCTGATTAGATAAGCGTCTGCCCTGCATGGTTTGAAGGGATGCTGGAGGGATCCGTAAGGTAAGAACGCAAAGCTATTTTTAAAATCTGTAAATTTCTGGTTTGGCGCCAAATGTGCACACAACACACGCATACACCTGTATTTTGTACTTTGCATATCTGCTCGTATTATTGCCATAAGTAGCGATTATTAGATTAATTTTGACCTGTACTGAGAAAATTTGTTGCTATTTAGTTAAAATATAGAGTTAATATTTAAGGAAGTAAGTGTAAGACACACACGCAGCCTGGCCTAGTTGTAAAGGTTTATACAGTAGAAACTGTGTGTTGTGTTAAGTGAGTGATTATAGTTAAATATCGCTTACATTTATAGAAGTGTGGGATTTGTAGTACTGCGGACGTACGGCCTTTGTACACGTGTCTCGGACAGAGGACGGGACTGCGTACTCAACGTAAAGGCATACACACGTGGCGTGTTTACGCAACGTGCGTAAAAGTACGACCGCTAAGTACAAATCACACAATAGCATTGTTTTAGTTTAGGCGCGAGACAGTAGCCACGTGATAATAGCACAAATTGATCAGTTTCCAATATTTAGTTTAAAAACCTTTTTTACTGTATTACCTCTGGAACTAAGGCTGTTTTATCTGAATGAAAGTTAATTTTCTGTACAGAAAAACCAAAGTGTATATGAGTGAACGAGCGTGAGTGTGCAAACAATAAAGGTTTTGTGGACCCAGGGAAATCGGGATCCCGTAGGAGACCACACCAGGTGAGTGGACACTTGGTGGCGTGAGAGTGGCTTGCTCACATTAACATTGATTAAAGTACAAAGGAGCAAAGTAGTAGATATCGCAGACCAAAGGTCAGCGAAGGTATAGAGTACCGCAGACCAAAGGTCAGCAAGGTTTTTGTTTAGAGAGCGCAGCCCAGGTGGTTGGCGTAGAACCCATATAGGCCCGTTCAGATACGCTCCGGCTGAGGTTTTGCAGCCTGATAAACGATTCCATTGGTCGTACGGCGGATAAGTAACAGTTACCTATACGCTGGGCGATTGGACCGCGCGTTCGTGGGTGCAAAACTTAGCTCAACGTGATACCCTTTTACGAGCTTTGCGTAAAATCGCAGGATCATTAGCGCTAGGTGTAGCACACGCAACGTGATTTGTGTAACAATTTTTTTGTTTTAAGGGAGTTTTCGCTGGTCACTCAGGAAATCTCCAACGACTAATATTTACTGGGAAGGGTAAGTCACTCCCATATACTTTCAGTAAATAGAGGTTACACAGGGGCCCTAGGTTGGGTACGTACCGGCGCTGACGACAGTGTTTAGGTGTATTGGCCAACGTGGGCGTGCGTGGGTGAGAGCACTCGTTGAACTTTCACCGTTGCCTTATATTGAGTATTTTGTTTTTTTGTAGGAATTAGCTTAGAAGGCAATACCTGCAAAAGATGGGGGCCAGTTGCTCAAGTAAGGGACGATCAACCAGGGTTCAGGTTGATATTCCGCAGCCCAAGGGGTCGGCGAGGTACATAATGTGTGAGAAATATGGATCACACGCAGAGGTTTTATGCAATGAATGGGAACGTATGACTGCGGAAGATAGGGAACCATTCCCTAAGGTAGGCAGTTTTAATCCAAAGGTGTTGCAGAATTTAAGGATTAGGATATGTCTGTTAAAATCCCGAAAACAAAGGATCAGACACTCAAACTGTTTACATTTATGGCAATGACAGAGTGATATGCAGAGGGAACTAGCTCACGCAGCCGGTTCCAACCCTAGCAGGAAACTGATAGCAACTGCACCACCACCACCGTATATTACAGGGCAGAAAGTGGCTACAGACAATGGCATACTAATATATGATAAGAGTGAACTTGATAAATGTATTAATGTTAACCCGTGCAAGTTGTATCCCATCTTAAACTTCCCTCAGGACTGCGAACAAGAAGATGAGCCCAGCACGATATCGACACTCTCTCTAGCAGCCACCATACAAGACACACAAGTGGGCACGGCCCAACCAGTAAGAACAGTAGCAAAGGCCCCTAGCGGAGGGACAGGTGAGGTCGTGTCCACAGGTAAGTACGGTACAGTACATTATGCAGAGACAATTGCACCTCACATTGTAGAAGCAACTCAGAATGATGTAATTGAACTAAATCCTGTCAGGGTGATCGCAGTCCCCAATGGGAAGACTGACGCTCAGGGAGTCACTCCCGTCAGGAACATTGCTATGCATTGTCCTTGGTCCCGGACAGAATTGAGGACAATTATGTCTGAATTTCCTGATCCCAGAAAGGATCTAGCCGCATGTCAGAGGTTTATTAGAGAATAAGGTAACGCCACCGAACCCACAAACAAAGATTGGCGGACAGTGCTACGGGCATGTTTGCCCTCCAATATTGACCCAGTGAAATTCATTGCTGATTGTAAATTAGACGCAGAAGTACCTCTCACTGATGAATACACTCAGGAGAATGTACGACAGATCAATCTGCAGTTAGGAGTATATTTCCCTACTGTTGTCAAGGGGAATAAAATCTTTTCCATAAGGCAAAAAGAAGGTGAAACTGCTTCTGAATATTTCCATCGAGCACTGCAGGAAATGACTAGATACACTGGGGTCGAGGACATTAAGGAAAATGTACATCATAGAGAGGTAGCTGTGTCCGTATTAATGGACGGCTTAAAAGAAACGTTGAGAACAAGGGTACAAACCACTCAACCTAACTGGAGAGGTATCTCGGTGGCTGCATTAAGAGAGTCCGCTATCGAGCACGATCGGAACATCATTAAGCACACGGAGTCACAGGGGGATAAGCTGATGACAGTAAGTATAAAAGCCCTGACAACGAAGCCACATCAGCCAAAACCCCAGACCCCTGATGGTAAGTCGTATGTAGTAAAATGTTATAATTGCCAGAGGGAAGGACATTACGCACGGAACTGTAACTATAAAAGCACACATAACGTATATAGACCCCCTAGACCAGAACATGACTCACAGCATAACACACGTAATTGGGATCAGGGATCGCACAGGAGGAATTATGAGCCACACGCAGGGGAAACAAGGAGGTACCCACCTAGGAGGGACTGGCAGACCTCTGGAAATTCTCAGCTACCCCCCTCACATATTGTAGCTGCCAGCGCGCTGCGGGAGGGTCACAACATACAATAGGGGTTAGGCCACACCTGTAGTTTGCAGCCAGTGAAGTTGATTGCTAGCCTTGGAAATGAACCCGAGGTTACAGTTGATGTAGCTGGTAGATCACTACCTTTTCTTGTAGATACAGGGGCGGCCAGGTCAGTGTTAAATTCAACGGTAGGTATGAAAACCACGGGTAAAACTATTTCAGCAATGGGGGTAACAGGAGTAGTGCAACACTACCCTTTAAGTAGACCAGCGGAGATTACGATAAGGCCTTTGCAGACCAAGCACTCCTTTTTGCTAGCTGCATCGGCTCCGACTAATCTACTTGGGAGAGATTTATTGTGTAAGATGAGGTGTGTCATATATTGTACTCCTGAGGGTGTCTTCTTAGATATACCTGAGAATCATGTTCAGGAAGTGCAGGATATGTTAGACACCCCACAAAGGTTAATGTCACACTCTGCTGTTATAGACAGATGTCCATCCAAGGTAGAGGAAATGATCTCCCAGATACCGGAATCCCTCTGGACCAAAGATGGACAAGACACTGGATTGATGGCAAATGTAGCTCCTGTAGTAGTGCAAGTAAAAGATGGTAGGATAGCTCCAAAAATCCCACGGTATCCTCTGAAGACAGAGGTGGAATTAGGAGTGTACCCAGTCATAGAGCGCTTACTACAACAGGGCATCCTAGTTAGGACGTCCAGCACTGCCAATAGTCCCATCTTCCCTGTGAAAAAGAGTTTGGGGGAGGGGTTACAGGCTAGTGCAGGATCTAAGGGGGATAAACAAGATAGTTGAGAGCCAATTCCCCGTAGTGCCAAATCCAGCTGTCATCCTCATTCAAATCCCCCCTACTGCGAAATTTTTCACTGTCATTGACCTCTGTTCTGCTTTCTTTTCGGTCCCTCTGCACCCTGACAGCCAATATTTGTTTGCATTTACATACAGGGGAGTACAATACACCTGGACTCGCCTACCCTAAGGTTTCACAGACAGCCCAAGTATTTTCTCCCAGGCTTTGCATGACTGTTTACAATCCTTTCAACCTGAGAGCGGATCAGTATTAATACAGTATGTAGATGACTTACTGCTGTGTTCAGATTCACTCGAGTCGTCCTTGAAAGACACGAAACAGCTTCTGTTTCACCTTTCTAATACGGGACACAAGGTTTCAAGGGATAAGTTACAGTTGTGCCAGACCAAGGTAAAATATTTGGGACATTGCTTGACACAAGGACTTAGACATCTCACCGCTGATAGAATACAGGTGATTCGCGACATGACTCTGCCACAAACCCAGCAGCAGATCCGCACTTTCCTTGGAATGTGTGGGTACTGCCGAAACTGGATCCCAGGGTTCTCCATACTGGCTTTACCTTTGCAGGAAATGGTCTCCTCGAACAAACCAGATCAGATCTCTCACACAGATGAGTCCGAACTGGCTTTTGAGAGACTTAAACAATGCCTATCACAGGCACCTGCATTAGGCATGCCAGATTATGGGAAACCTTTTGAGTTGTACGGTACGGAAAGTGCTGGGTGTGCAGCAGGTGTCCTAACCCAGAGACACGGTGATGCCAGCAGGCCGGTAGCTTACTACAGTGCACAGTTGGACACCGTAGCACGGTCTCTCCCCACATGCTTGCGTAGTGTTGCAGCGATAGCCTTGCTAGTGAGTAAAAGCGAAGATGTAGTGTTGGGACACAACCTGACCATCCATACACCTCATGCAGTGTCAGCCTTACTGAACTCTGCCCAAACCAGACATGTCTCATCAGCACGGTTTACACGGTGGGAATTAGCACTAATGGCCCCTGTAAACATCACCATAAAGAGATGCAGCGCACTAAATCCTGCAACTTATGTCCAAGGTGTGCCTGGCAGGCACAAAGGGTGGAGGATGAGAGTGATGGTGAAGGAGGATTTAGTATAGACACTGACACACATGATTGTATGGAATATCTGAACCAAACTTTCACTGCAAGACCCGACGTTAGTGACAACCCACTGGAAGGCGTAGATTTTACTTTTTACACTGACAGTAGTTGCCACAGACAGACGGACTCGGGAGACTTGTGTACTGAATACGCAGTCGTAGATGACAAAGGTATCATAGAAGCTGAACCCCTGGGCCCACCGCACTCAGCACAAGTTGCTGAGCTGGTCGCCCTAACCAGAGCGTGTGAATTGGATAAGGGTAAGTCAGCCAATATATATACAGATTCTAGGTATGCCTTTGGAGTAGTGCATGATTTCGGGGCCCTATGGCGCCTCAGAAATTTCATGACGGCAGCTGGCACACCTGTAGCGCATGCATCCCATATAAAAAGGCTTCTAACAGCGATACAGGAACCTGACAGAGTGGCTGTTATCAAGTGCAAAGCCCACACTTACAGTCAAGACCCAGTGTCACTTAGTAACAGCCGGGCAGACGAAGCTGCTAAATCAGCAGCCAGCACCCCCATACAGACAGATATCACACAACTGATGGTATTCAATACCGTCAACACACAAAAATTAAATGAAATGCAAAATTTGTGTTCTCCACAGGAAAAGGAAGTCTGGAGGTCAAAAGGATATGGCCAGGAGTCCTCAGGACTCTGGACAGATGGACAAGGTAAGCCAGTAGCCCCCAGAGCATATCTTCCAAGCTTAGCTGAGGCGGCACACGGTCTGACTCATCTGGGCAAAGAGGGCATGTGTAAGCTGGTGAGAGCCTACTGGTGTGCGCCAGGATTCTCTTCTCATGTGGGTAAGAGAGCAATGACATGTCTTATCTGCTTGAGGAAGAATATTGGAAAGTCAATACCAACAGAACCATCCCATATCCCGCCGACAGACGGCCCTTTTCAGGTAATACAAATTGATTTCATACAGTTGCCACCCTGCAGAAATTTAAAATATGTGTTAGTTTGTATTGACATGTTTTCAAATTGGGTAGAAGCGTTCCCGGCTGCCACAAATACTGCTACGTTCACTGCAAAGAAATTTGTGCAGAAATTTGTGTGTAGATATGGTATCCCTAGGATAATTGAAAGCGATAGGGGTACCCATTTTACAGGTGAAGTCTTTCAGGTTATGTGCAAACTAATGGGAATTAATAGTAAGCTGCATACTCCGTTCCGCCCACAGGCGAGTGCGAAAGTGGAAAGAGTAAACAGCACTATTAAGAACAAGTTGAGCAAAGTGATGGTTGAAACTGGATTGTTATGGCCAGAAGCTTTGCCACTTGTATTGTACAGCATCAGAACCACTCCCAGGTCCCCCCTTAACCTATCACCCTTTGAGATTCTTTTTGGTCGACAACCCCATGTAATGATTGACCCCCAGGATGATTTGAAATGCAATAATGAGGTGACTGTAAAATATATGGTTAAGATGAGCCAGCAGTTGAGGAATCAAAACAGAAATCTAAAGCTGGTGATTCCTGACCTACCAAACAGTAATTGTCATGACATTGAACCTGGGGATTATGTAATGATTCAAAATTTTCTACGCTCAGGTTGCCTCATTGACAGGTGGGAAGGACCGTACCAAGTCTCACTAACCAGCACGACAGCATTAAAGGTTGCCGAGAGAGAGACTTGGGTCCACTCGTCCCACTGTAAGAAGGTCGCTGACCCAGAGAGAACCCGTGACAAAGAGCAGAGTGTAGAGGAAATCGTATCACTGGAGTGTCTGTTCCGGGAAGGTTGAGAGGCAGGACTGTTTTCACGGCACCTGAGCACAGAGAACTACAAGACCAGAGGCGGTTGTCGCACCAAATTTCTTTTTCCTTTTTATTATTTTCTCCATCTCCCATTACCCTCTTTTCCCCCTTCCTTGCTCCTTTTTCTCTCCCCTTAACAAGATGGACTTACCCTAAGAGACTGCATTCCGGGTTTTCCTGTTGACCCTGTTGTTGACCAGAGCAGTCTGTTTCGGTGAGAGTACCAGAGAGGTCGAGAAAGGATCTGGAATGGGTTCTGATGGCAAGGACGGATTTGTAGAATTCCAAGAGCAACACATCCACCGAGCAAAGGCGAGTATCAGAAAATGATCTGGTAGTCAAGAAACTAGGAGGCACTGTGAAGGGTTATTGGCTGAGGAAAATTGTATTTGTAGAAACTGTGAAAACATAGTTGAGGACGGGTGCATCCAGAGATGTCAGTCCAGCCTTAATATCAACATGGACCGTCATCCATTGAGTGATTATCACTCATTAGTGGGTAAGGTTTTAAACCAAACAGAATGCTGGGTGTGCTCACAAGTACCTCAAGGTCAGAGCAAGTCAGGACTAGTACCGTATCCTTTAACAATAGATGAGGTACTTGAATTACGGGGTGGGAGACCGGTGGACAAGAAATTTAATATTTCTAGGCCCCCTAGTTTGAAGCTCCACCAATATCATGTGGATAGATCCTTAGTATGTTTCAACATTTCCAATTCCCGAAAGCCGGGAAATTGGGAAGTGACATGGAATAACCAAACCATGGCATTTTCACACAGAGCCGACAGAATACCCGTAAACACTGAACTTATACGCCAAATAACCGACGGTGGAAGGTATTTTCGGTACAAGTATACTCTAGGAAGTAAGACCATGCGGGTTGGAGAAGTATCACCAGGGTACTGTGTGCATATCATACAGCCTGATACGTGTACTGAACAGATAAGAGAGTTAGGGATAGGATTTTTCACTTGGAAGGTTTGCGATATGGTAATGTCATATTCTGTCCCATATGTTCTCCCCGATGATGCATATTTCATATGTGGGAGGAAGGCGTATAAGTGGCTTGCCCCAAACTCAGAGGGATTGTGTTACATTGGAAGAGTGTTGCCAGAAATTATGACCATAACCCATAATAAGATGAAAGACGTTCACCGCAATGCTCAAGCTCCTTACACTCATACTCACTATGAACACATCGTTAAGAGACACCTTATAGATAGGACAGAGCACGCAGCCTCTGATTTGATCCACGAATCCACCGGGATTCAATTCCTACTCGCGTTAGACATCACCCGTACCGCCAGAGGAATTATAAATTATAGGTATATCCACGCGCTAGCGAACCTAATAGATAATATCACCGAGATGTATGATGACACCTTCAGGTATACAGGGAGGGAGTTGCAAGCTTACAAAACGGAACTGATCCAGCACACGATGTTTCTCAATTATATCACAGCAGTGACAGGCGGGTACTGTGTCACTTTGGCAACTCAATATGGTGTGAAGTGCTGCACGTACATTACAAACAGCACTGATGACCCAACCGAGGTCATAGATCAAAAGATGGACGATATCTTGCAGTTGAAGTGGGAGTTCCGGAGGAGACACAACCTTACCCTTACTGCTGTGAGTAATGAACTGACCGGCTGGGTCTCATGGTTGAACCCACGCAATTGGTTCTCAGGTTTAGGAGAATGGGCTCAAAATGTTATCGTGAGTGTAGGAAAGTTTCTCCTTTGTATCCTGGGAGTTGTCATAATGATTGGCTTGATATTTAGGTGTGTTCGAATTTTAACGCTGTGCAAGCACGGTACCAAAGTGATGAGTTTGAGGAGCAGGGGCATTGTTACAGCAACTGATTTAATTTATGACCCATCAATAGAGACAATGTTGTGATAAAACGTGATTCCACGGTCCGTTTCTTTCACCCGTTTCTCCTTTGTTTTCCCTCAGCAAAAATACACCCATCCGGAGAAGACTTCAATCAACACCCAAGAATGATTACGAAAATGTTATGTGAATGTATTGTACATATGTGTCTTATCTTCATCTCTACAACCTTCAGGTAGTGACACACATAGTCGACAGGTGATATCCACATATTAGCATTCACATGTGTTCCCCCTCCATGTATCATCAACTAAATGTGCACCCCATTTGTTGGAACAAGAAGCCGAAAAGAGCTCGGTAGTGTTTGTTGGCCCACTTAAAGACCCTTAATACGGGATGAGAAGGATTTAATGTATACTTCGCAATACCTCGAAGCTTATCTAGAACATATACGGCACGATGATACATGCCCCTCAGACATGGATTTCATACATACATGCTTTTACTATCCCACTAAGTGATACATTTCCCGCCTACACCTCATCTCCTACCACCCAATTATCTGTGGATAATGTATTGTATATTTTTATCCAACCATCTGTAGATATTGTATTGTATATTTTTCTGTTTAATGTTTAGATAGTGGCAGTTATTCTTGACTGCCAAAGGATGGACTGTCAAAGTCGAAAAATATTGTAATGCATATGCCCTGTACTAACCCCATGCACATGCCCGCTGCGCGTGCACTCAGTCCGCCGTGCGTGCACATATCCACAATTTGCGTAGGATCACTCCTGTGATCATGCGCGTGGTATGGGTATTTACGGCAGAGTTTGTGAGCGCGTAGAGGGTTATTAGAACATTACATATTTAACCCAAATAGTGCATTTTGTACCCATAGCTCCCCTGCACCACATCAGCGAGTATTAATAGTTTAAACAGTTCCAGGACTAAGGGATTCACCTTTGCATGATAGGAAGGGTCAGGTAAAGGTTGGAAGGTGATGTCTAGTATCCAGCTGTAGGGTATTGTAAGGGTAATATTCCGGTGTTGGTTAGAGAAAGATCGCATGTTCCAGCGTATAGTTATGTGCAAAAGTAGAATATAGATATTAACTGTATTTACTGTATATTATGTATGCGGCGGGAATCCAGTGGATACCACCCACCAGAGCAGTGGGGGAAAGACATCGCCCATCTTTTCAAATCAACCTATGACCTCTCCTGTAATGAAAAGACACATCTCTGTGTCCAATGGACAATGAGATTACAGTGACCATTGTATTGTGTATGTAAGTTGTGTATAAAAAGCCCATTGTTGCCTGGCTGGTCAGAAGACTCTGAACGCTTTCTTCCTGACAAGCGGAGGACCGTCCGGGTTGCGCTTGCGAACATTCTCACGTATGTACATTCTCTGTAGCCATTACTCTGTTTAGATTTATCTTGTTAGCCTGTAGTGTATGATTTGTACTGTTTTACTTTTTGGAATAATCCACGGTGGCCTTAGAACCCTGTGGTTTCAACTACAAATCGGTGTTGTGTCCTCACTTTCCTGCAAGGGTTTAAAAGCATATTTATCTGTATAAGGTTTATAGGTATTGATAAGGTGTACGCACTGCGGGTACTTTATACCGTCAGCGCTACTTAAGGTTTAAGGTATAACATCGTTGCAGTACTTTGCTGCTAAGGGTTTAAAGTGTAATCATATCATTCCATTGTATCACTATCAAGGTTTAAAGGTTATCAATTGTGTGTGCGTGCGCTGTGCGTACTCTGTACACTCAGTGCGGCGTGTGTACGCCAAGTACGTACCACGTGCAGGACTCTGTACGCAAATAGCGTACAAAGTGCGTAGCACGTGTATTCAGTCTAGCGCCCATAGCGGCTCCATGGTAAAAGTGTATCTAGAGGTGTAGCTTTGTGGTTAAAGGTAATATCGACATTATCAGTCCTTACCGTAAAAAAGCCTTTACGCCACATTGTGCGGAATCTCCTCTCCTCTAACCTAAGCGAGTGTCCACGTGTCCTCTGTGCTGATCTTACCAAAAACATGTCCCGCGCAAGCTCTGTGTATTGTCTCCTTATATATTTGTAGGTGTTAATCATATCCCCTATTAGTCTCCTCTTTTCCAGTGTAAATATGGCTAGCCTTGCAAGCCTTTCCTCGTGTTCCAGCGTCTCCATGCCCTTAATTAGTTTGGTCGCCCGCCTCTGACCCTTTTCTAGCTCCAGTGTATCCTTTTTGTAGTACGGTGCCCAGAATTGTACACAGTATTCAAGGTGTGGTCTCACTAGTGATTTATATAATGGGAGTATAACACTCTCGTCCCTTGCATAAATTCCCCGTTTTATGCATGCTAATATCTTATTAGCCTTCTTTGCTGCAATCCTACTTTGGGTACTGCTGCTTAGTTTGCTATTTATATGAACCCCTAAATCTTTTTCCAGTACAGAATCACCTAATGTTACCCCATTTAGTATGTAGGTGTAATTTTTGTTCCTGCTACCGCAGTGCATTACCTTACACTTGTCTGTATTGAAGAGCATTCTCCATTTGGCTGCCCATGCATCTAATTTAACTAAGTCTTTCTGAAGAGACTCAGCATCCCCCTCTGTATTTATAACCTTACACAATTTGGTATCGTCTGCAAAAATTGACACCATACTCTCTAGATCTTCTGTTAGGTCGTTAATGAAAATGTTGAACAATAGTGGTCCTAGTATAGACCCTTGTGGCACACCACTTAGCACTTCAGTCCAATTTGAAAATGATCCATTGACCACAACGCGCTGCTCCCTATTATCGAACCAATTTTTGACCCAAGTGCATATTGTGCTCCCTAGCCCTGATTCTTGTAGCTTATAGATAAGTCGCATGTGTGGTACAGTGTTGAAAGCTTTGGCAAAGTCTAAAAAGATTACATCCACCTCCTTACCCTGCTCAAGGTTCACACTTACTGTTTCATAAAAGCCAAGTAAGTTGGTTTGACATGATCTGTCCTTCACAAATCCATGTTGATTCCTTTTAATGACCTTATTGACTTCAATGAACT
Source organism: Pseudophryne corroboree (assembly GCF_028390025.1). Classification (NCBI taxonomy): domain Eukaryota; kingdom Metazoa; phylum Chordata; class Amphibia; order Anura; family Myobatrachidae; genus Pseudophryne; species Pseudophryne corroboree. The sequence continues at coordinate 211,343,311 of NC_086447.1, forward strand.
TCTGAATACTATCCCTTAGAATAACTTCCAATACTTTCCCCAATATAGATGTAAGACTAACTGGTCTATAATTACCCAGTTCAGCTTTACTTCCCTTTTTGAATATTGGCACTACTTCCGCTATACACCAGTCTTTGGGAACCATACCTGATATAACTGAATCTTTAAAGATCAAAAATAGCAGTCTTGCAAGTTCAGAGTGAAGCTCCATTAGAACCCTTGGGTGCATTCTATCGGGACCCGGTGACTTATTAATCTTTACATTTTTTAATCGGTCACAGACTACCTCCTTACTTAAATATGCACTTATCAGTGGGACATTATCATTATTGAGATTGTGTGTTAGTCCCTGAATTTGGTCTTCTCTTGTAAATACCGTTGAAAAAAAATAATTTAGTTTGTCCGCTATGTCATAATCATTTTTGACTAAGACTCCCAACTTGTCTTTTAAAGGGCCTATACTCTCCTTCTTTAATCTCTTGCTGTTGATGTATTTAAATAATTTTTTGGGATTCGCTTTGCTTTCCTGTGAATGGAGATAAAGTACCAGCCAACCAGCACCTAACCGTCATTTTTCAAACCCAGCCTGTGACATGGCAGTTAGGAGCTGATTGGCTGATACTTTATCTCCATCCACTTTATCTCCATCCAAGGCTTAGTAAATAGACCCTTTAATATGCCCCTGCAAACAGCTCCACTATTCTGGTGTCACTCCCTAGGATGGTGTCACAGGATGCAGCCCGCACCCTCCTAGTGACACCACTGATGCCAAACAAGTCGACATTACAACCATGTTGAATGGTAAAACATTATGAATATCGACAAATACATCAGGACATATAACAATGTATGCTGCGGAATGGATTTAACAAGCTTGGAAACATAGCAGCACATTTGGCCACAATACATTAAATGTGGTTTTATTACTTTCAGAATTGTCTCTGTGATGATAGTGGGGAATGAGACAGAGGAAGTGACACATTGCCATTGGAGACTGTATAGAGGGAAAACAAAAAATAAACACAATTTATTCCAATAATCCTTTAGGTTGACATAATACTATTATTTTTGGCAACTGTAAGTAAAGACTGCATTGCTGAAAATGACATAAAATAGCATTTCCCTGTACATTTGTCATGTTATACAGAACAATCACTAGTACAGGCTGTGTAATTGCAATGTACAGTTATGAACTTTATAGTTGCCGACTTTGTGGGACTCCCCTTTGGGATTTCCTGGAAGGGGAAGTCCCAGGGGCAACTGTAGTGGTTTGTATGCTGCAGTGTAAGGCAGGTCCACTGTAGTGCTATACACTGCGAATCTAATCATTACAGCCCTATCCCACCCTCTTTACTGCAGAAGTGGATGTAGGGTGATTGGCTGTTCCTTAGATGCTCCTACCAGAACATGGACTGCTTTCACTTGTGGAGAAGCCAGGGCATTTCCTCCCTATGCACTGGCCACCAATACCCTAATTGGAATATTATCCCAAAAGGATGATTATGTTTTGGTCATACCTGCCACACGCAATTTGAGTCACAACATTTTTCGTAGCCCTAATCGGGCCAACGCTAGTTATAGGAGTGCCTTACTCATTACCCCTTCCCATCAGATACATAAGCCTCATTTTGGATTATGCCCCCACCCCCTGTGCTTACCTTAGCTGATGAGAGGTGGGGTTTGTCTGTGACATCATTGCCACGTGCCAAACACCTGGCACAACACTGACATCAGCTGCTTCTCCGTCATGTCAGTGGCCGACTCTTTGTGTGCAGCAATGTGTGGGGACACTGGATGAATGGCATTATGTAACTCATTTACGGGCATATTTATCAATATTATTTTTACTAAAATATTGTGAACAAGGGTGTTTTCACACCATTTTCACATCATTTTAGTATCACCTAAATGTACTAATGAGCAATTGGAGGAGAATTCACAAAATTCTCCACCAAGCCCTTAAATTACCATTTTTCTAGTAAGCAAATCACATTTCCCATACTTGGAATGGGAAATGTGATCTGGCCAAATTTACAAAAAAAAAAAAAAGTAAAACATTACCGGAGGGAGCCTTGTGATAATAATGCCGTCTTGAGTTAGCATTATCCAGGTTTCATTCTGGTTCACCTACCCCATGCACAGCCTTCCATGACTTCTGGCAGTGAAGGCTGAGCTTGGATCTGGCCCCTGTGATCAGCCATGTGTGTTCGCTAGTGTCTGTGTAAGAAAAAAAGAAAACACCTAAACAAACTTACCTGCTCCCAGTGATCAGTGATCGGTGAGCTCCGGTTATCTGTTCCTGTGTGTAGCAAGCTCTGTCCCTGCATCCAATAACTGATGCACCCCTGTGATGGATTCAATTATTGCATTGCCGATTTGGGTTAATTTATCACATCCCATCTGCATCTGAGATGCAGATTGTGATAAATTTTCCCCTTAAAGTATTACATGCCCTGAATCATTAACCCCAATAGCCTAGGTTCACCTAATGGTAACGCCAGCCCAGGCTCTGGGTTACCACCTAAAATACCTTTACAATAATAATGCAATAGAGCACTCAAATCACCCATAAAGACCTAAAAGGACACATATGCATGAATATTGAAATTACAAGAGATAAACTGAGTGTGGGACAGTCCTCTATACTGCAATGAACTTGTATAAAGGGCTCTCAATGCAATCTAATGATCTTCGGGGTACAGACTTCTAAAAAGAAGATAAGCATTGTCCAACTGACATGTCGTAAAGCACAATTTAATATGTTGTCATTATATAATATAAGAACATGTTAACAAGTTCTGGAACCCAGTGGAAAATTTGATTATTTCCCCCTATGTTATTTACAATGATTTCTTTAATCAGCAAACTAATTTGGCAACTACTGGGGATAATTAAGGAATGTGTGCCTAGTTCTGGCAAATAGTCAGTTATTTGTTTGCTTTGCAGTGGAACAGATTTGACATTAGTGACAGAGGAGCTGGACTCCCTTAGATATATTGCTATGGGGATGCAGCAAATTTGCCGGTTGTTGGGATCCCGGCATTCAAGATATCGACAACGAAATCCCAACAGCCTACAATGCCGGCAGCCAGAATCCCAGGGCACCAGGGCTATTCCCACTTGTGGGTGTCCATGACACTAGTGCTTTGATTTGAGACATGTGCCTGCAGGCGGCGCCGGCACCTGCTGGGGGTGGCAAAAAAATTGCATTGGAGCAGCGGCACTGCAATCCCCGTCCCCCACACATCAAAGCAGTGGTGCGGCACGGCAGTCTACCACCCCCACCGCAACAGAGGAGCGGCAGTGCAGCCCCGTCCCCCAGAGCAGCTGCGGACGGAGAAGCGGGTTGGGTGGAAATGCGATGAGTATTTAAGCCCTGTAAACACGGGTGAGGGCAGCTAATTTCATTGTGCTGGGTGGAGGGGGGCGGCCAATATCATTGTGCCTAGGGGCCTGACCCCTAAATCTGGTTCTGCATGACACCAATAGAGTTGGAATAGATCCCACATTCTGGTGGGATACCGATGTTGGGATATGTACAGCCGGCATCCCGTCCTCCAGTAATACATACCGAACCCCTGTTATGGGACCCAGCCACCTACACGGATATTGCTTTGAGTCACAGCACGTCTGTGTGCTAGGGGCTAGTTATAGCGGGGGAGATGTACTAATAACCAAATGAACATGTATATAGAGAACATTTAACTATGAACCTCAAATTCTATTTTATTTGCACAATCACTTGCCGTATTTTCTTCTTACTTATGAGGTCAGTATCATGTGTTTAATGTTGAAATGTACTGAATACAAGTAGTGCTAATTTATAATTAGTGCTCCTTAAATTGGGAGGAACAAAGCCTGGAAACACCTAACATGCATATTCAATTAAAAGAAAACAAAGGGAAAATGTGTGTTTGATAATTATAGGATTTCAGTAACAGGACTCAGTACAGAGATGTGTGATAGATAAAGCAGGGAAAACACATGTGGGGTGCTGTCAGCCAGTGTACACTTGTGATCTCTGTAACAGTAGATGAGAAGATTCCAAAGTACTGTACACAGATTAGCCTAGCTACTGCACTGACTGGGCACAACCAGTGCACGTATCTATGGAATTAAATGAATATTACTGATAGACATTTTACCAAATGTAAAAAATAAATAAAAATGTAGCATTGTATTAATGTCTGTCTATGCCCAGATGACTGCAATATGGCCGCTTCATTAGTCCACCGACGTGTTTCAACTTCTTTCAAGTCTTTTTCGAGGTGTTTTTCAAGACACACCTGGAAAAATCTTGGAAGGAGTTGAAATGCGTCGGTGGACTAATAGGGACTTTGTACCAGGAATGAACATGTGAGAAGAGTTACCGCATCTGCCTGGTTATTGCTGTTTTATGCTATCATAGGGTGCTGTGTTCACCCCCTAAATCCGGCACGCTGCCTTGTTTCATTGATGGTGGATATTTTATGCTTTTCTATTATTTCAGTCACTTGGTATTGAATAAAATAGTATTTCACTATGGAGAATCCTTTATGATGCCCCGTCCCACAATAATTATATATATATACAGGTAATGAAAAAAGAGCTCCTGAAGAAAACCACTCTGTGCTAGTTGAAACAGCTATCGGGCTGCAGCTGTCAGTCTATTTGCAATGGAATCTTTATGAAGAATAAATAATTGTTTTTTCATCTCCAAAAGTGAGTGCTGGGTTTTTCATTTTTCATTACCTGGGGAAAGTGAGTGTCAATATTAACCCTTTTTTGACCTTGCACCACCATTTGTTTTGTTGGTTATATCTTTCACTGTCTTTTCCATTTTTCTATATATTTATTAGAATGTCTGACTGCAATGTCACAGGCAATGGGTTTCAATCCCAGGTGTGTCAGCTTCTTGAAATGTAATAAAGTAGAGTGTGACCAAATAACAAAGAAATCTCAAGTTGAGTTCATGAATGTTGTATAGGTATTAGCGACAGAAGGGGTCAGGGTAGGAGACAGCAACGGTCAGGAGATGCTGGTCTTCAAAACTGGGGGGAAGCTGCAAGTGAAAGCAATTAAAACAGATATTTGACAAATGCAGCCATCAGCGCCCCCTACCCTGCAGCGCTATGTGCAGTGCCCCCTCCACACAAACACCTTGTTATGGCCCTGCCTTGGGCAATGTTGTCCTGGGAAACCTTGGGTCCTGCCATTAATGTGGATGTTACTTTGATACATATCACCTACTTAAATGTTGTTGCAGACTAGGGACCTCATTCAGTAAGGATTGCATTTGTAAAGTTGCTCGCAGCAGCGACTCTCCTTAGAAAGAGAGCTGAAGTCTCTGCACTAAAAGATGATAAAATAAAGAGAGCTGTCTCTAAGCAGAAGGGTTCATGTTTCACCCTATGCTTTTAAGATGGCACATTTTGCACCCCTCTAGTTTGCATTGCAGAGAAGAGGCGTGCTATCAGGCTCACCGTGCTTTTTATTAAGATAAAAATGAAATATAGAGCAAATTCATTTCATTAGAAACCTGGGGGCAGATGTATTAACCTGGAGAAGGCATAAGGAAGTGATAAACCAGTGATATGTGCAAGGTGATAAACACACCAGCCAATCAGCTCCAATATGTAAATTAGCAGTTAGGAGCTGATTGGCTGGTGCCTTTATCACCTTGCACATATCACTGGTTTATCACTTCCTTATGCCTTCTCCAGGTTAATACATCTGCCCCCTGATGCTGAACTCTGCAGTACTTTCGATGATAATAAGAACGTTCAATGATGGTAGTGGATATAACTGATAGTATGATGGACTTTGATGTGACTTGTACACTTTGCATAATGCCCCCTCCTGCAAACCGTGTCATTCTGCAAACATGGGAGGGCTTCTAGATAGCAGGGTGCCCACTGAGATTGTAGACCAAGCATGTACCTACACACTGCCTAGCAGGGGCTCCACAATGTCATATGGTTGGGGGGGGGGGGAATTTTGGCGCTCCCCAAGCGATTACACCCCCCACTCCTCTTCATGCGGGAGGAGGGGGGGGGCGGTGCTTACCGCCAGATCATCGCGGACACTCAAGTACTACTTTGGAAAGTCTGTTGCTGCAGCGTGCTGTCCCATGTCCTGTGTCCTGGCCGGCTCTTCACACAGATGCATTACTGGGAGGAGGTGGGGATGTCACAGCAGGCTCAGCATGGGCACGCCTCCTCCCCCCCCTCATTCCGACACCTCTGCTGCCTAGTCACAACAGGAATCTCTTGCCGTTCATACTGTGCACAGTGTAAATGAGGTTCATGGTCATCCCAGAAGCCCAATTATAAATAGTATACAATGCGACACTCATAGATCTTCCACACTAAGGGGTCTATTCATGCAGCAGAGAAAAGCCCTGTTTTGCGGTAAACAGGGCTTTTCTCTGCTTACCGCAATTCACAGAGCGGGTTACCGTGGAGAAGTCCCTGACTTCCCCAGCGGCACCCCCGCTCTGTGACTGAATCGCATCACCATACCTTTGTATGGTGACTGCAATTCATGTAGCCCAGCTTTCCGTTACCCTTCGCAAAAACCCCATCGCCATCTCAGACAGGCGATGGGGAGGCTTGTACAGGAGAAGAGCAGTGAAGACGTCCATCTCCTGCCTTCTCCCCGCCCCCTTCCGTGACAAGAGCCAATCAGAGGAGCCCAGGTCATATGCATTTGCATATGCAGGGTCACCTCCTCCTTGCTGCCCTTGCCCGCCGCTGGAGGTCTCGTTTCCCTGGTGCATGTGCAGATGACACCTGGAGGCAGGGGGGACACTGCGCATGTGCAGAAGATCCCAGCCGCGGTATGAAGAGAGAAGACTGGGGAAGCCGGGATCGCGGAACAGCCGGATACCGCATCGTATCAGGGAACTGGTAAGTATTAATGAATTGCATTAAAAATCTGAAAAAAACCCTGAAATAAGAATGCGATGTTTAGTGATAAGTTAAACATAAACATCGCATTCTTACATGAATAGACCCCTAACAAACACAGGACTAACAAGTCATCTTGTTTGACATTTCGGTGTTGCCACCTTTATCAAGAACACAGTTCTACAAATGCACAAGCATACCTTACATATCTGAAGCACAGTCCCCAGTGTATCCCGTGGCTCCTGCCCGACACCAGAGCTGTGATGTCAAAGATGTGCATTGCAGTCAGCGGGCATCATGCGTCATAATGCACAATGCAATGATGTCATCTGCCCACCTCACTGAGCACCGTGATCACAATGCCAGACTCTGGGCAAGAGACCTCCATGAACAACATGAAACACACTTTGTCATAGCAACAACCCAGTGTTCCATCAATAAAAAATAAATAAAAATAAATAAATATAAAAAACAAAAGCATCAACATACGCATCTATATATAAGTAATCCTAAAGCACATACAAGGTGCAAAAAAAGAAAAAAAATGAGAAACAAAACAATATTAAAACAATAAATAATAAATGAAGCAGGCAAAGTTAATACAAAGAATAAGCTTAAAAAAGCTTAAAAAATAAGGATGGAAAAATAATCACTAAAGGGTCAATAGCATGATCCACCAAAGTAATAGAAGCTAAAATCTAAACAAGTAATAAACAAACAAACAAACAAACAAACAAACAAACAAATTATATGTAGAAAGCAAAATATACTGTGCATGCCTAGTGGCTCAAAACATATCATTACAGTTCACCATGCAGCAAAATACGGAACCAAGCCAACTGCAGATAGAGAACAACAAATTTGAGATCGAATGTAGTCAGAATAAGAAAAAAAGCTTTATAAAAATAAACACACATCAAGTACCACCATAGCAATTTATGTTGAATTATATGAATGTTCATAACAGTGGCAGAATTTGTGAGCGGTGTACCCAGGTGCAAAAATATAATTTGGACCCCCCTCTTCTGCTCCACCCCAACCCAAGTTCACAATATGCCACATGGCAGTGGGTGATGGCGAGATGCTGAGAGTGACAACGTAAAGGAGCGGGAGGCAGAAGTTGACACAGAGAAGCAGAGGGTGACAACAAAAGGCAAAGGGAGGCAGAGTGTGACAGCAGAAGGCTGGGGGAGGCAGTGGGTGAAAGGGGGAGGCAGTGGGTAACGGAGAGGGTGACAGGGGTACAAGCACAATGTCATGTGTGGTCCAACTCAGGCACTGAATTACGTGTGGCAGGTGAGGCAGAGACTTTCCTGTTACACTAGCGTATATGCCAGAGCTTTGACTATATATGTATGGAACACAGTCGGTGGTATTCAAATGATATATCACGCCCAATCTCCTTTCTAAAGTGATCCCTGTTTTCAGTGATGTGCGGTCAAGGGAGGCAGAGCCCCACCTGTCATACTCCAGTATACGCCAGAGTTTTGGCTATAAAAATTATTAGAGTCATACAAAGGAGATATTTATACCTTATAGTATCATCTTTGTATTTTTCTATATAATGCTATCATCTTTGTATTATTATAATCATTTTTATAGTTATAGTTGTATTTTTCTAATTGTTTATGTGTGTAAATCTAACAGTGTTACTAGATATATATATATATATATATATATATATATATGTCTTTCATTCCACATTCACTAATGTTACACAACCTGATGAAAAGGCCGTAGAGCCTGTTTTTGTATTTGCACTATGAAAAAGTTTTGATATATACAGTAGTGTTTGCCCACGGCTTCGCCCTTGTGGATGTCTGTTATTGCTTAGCGGAACTAATTTTGGAAAGACAGTAGTGGCACCTAATATTGTGATGTATAGTTTATTTTATATTGTACATATTGATCACAAAATTTATTTGTAAACAATATTTGCAGTTTTTCCTTCAGGGATTAGCACAAAAAGATGCTTGGGGCTACAAACTCATGAGCAAGATACATAAAGCTGCACTTGGGAGAAGCAGCTGGTGCTGAGATCTACGCCTGCAGCCCTGAGCGTTTTTCAGGGTGTGCATTATATGTGTATATTGTATTTATATATTTATATACATATAGTCATTTTGAACTTGAGGAGCATGCACACTGAACACGACGAGTCTCAAGCATCATACATATTTCAGTTTTTGCGTTATGATGGAACGAACAGACAAACTGACAGAAAAAAATCCAGAATCTTTTTTTATTGTCTCCATAGCTCATAACCAGTATATCTCTTAAAAATGTCCATGTACAGACACAACCCTTACAGTTTTCATATGTATACTGTATATATATATATATATATATATATATATAGATAGATAGATAGATAGACAGACAGACAGACAGACAGACAGACAGACAGACAGACAGACAGATAGACAGATAGATAGACAGATAGATAGACAGACAGATAGATAGATAGATAGATAGATAGATAGATAGATAGATAGATAGATAGATAGATAGATAGATAGATAGATAGATAGATAGATAGATAGATAGATAGATAGATAGATCCAAAGCACTGAAGAGGGTACTTTCCAAACGGAAACTGCAAACTTACCAGTAAAAGCATCATGAAAGTAGCAAGTTGGACACTGCACAGAAATATATCTCCCTGTATTCTCACCACTCTTCATACTGGAATGCCGTTCATTTTGACGTAGCACGCATTACATTACTGGAAATAGAGCAAATCTATTCATCTGCTCATTTAGTGCTCCCTACCTGGGAATCAGGTTATTGTCAGAGCTTATCACATATGAGGGGTTCAGCACATCTACACATTTTATTATAAACTGTTTTAACGTCCCTTACAATATCACTGCATGAAAACATTTTACAATAGTAAAATATATGTTTTACCTTCCTGTAAAGTTGTTTTAAAGAGGTAAATATTTCACTAAAGACTAGAAACATTTTTTAGATAGTATTGTCTACATTGGTGTGTGGTATACCAATACATATCACAATCATTGTAGATTACGTATACACAAATATATGGTATATGAAGGACAATACACGCATAAGGAGAGTGCAGAAGTGAGAGAGAGAGAGAGAGAGAGAGAGAGAGAGAGAGAGAGAGTGTTAATGTGAGACTATTTTCTGTGGATTTATGTGAGAACCCGTCTGCTCCACTGTACACAGGGGCCAGGTAAAAGAAAATGAAATGTGTGAAGTGGGCATTAAATAAGAAGCGTAATCTTCAAAGAGCATATGTGACTGGTAGACCTGAGTGGATGTGCCTATTAATGTAATATCCATCATGCAGATACACATCTACTACTTTAAAGTGATATTCTGGGAATCAATTAGGTATGCAGATTACATTTCAGAAATTTCTAAATGGTAAACTTCTGGCTTCTTTGCAGCTCATTCCGCAGCAAGCAGTATTGTGTTTCTTTATGGTGGGGGTTACACGTTAAAATCTAATTAATGTGTAGACCACTGTGAGTAGAATCGGAGACCTCTGTGGAGGGAAAGTCACGTTTGGAAGATGAGATGGAGCCAAGCTCTGGTCGTCTCCAGAGCACATGAGGACTTGCAGGTAAAATCTGTGGCGCTCATCCTTGGTCCTTCCGTCAGTGTCAGTGGCTGCTGCACAGCAATTTATCATCAGTGCAGGGGCTCAGCATCAGCTAGGAGCCCACTTCCGCTGCCTGGTGCTGCAAGATGTCAGGAAACACATCTAGAGATAGCTGTCATTGCGCTGTAAGATCACTGCAACCATTCCTTACAAAGTTACACGTTCTACTAGTTGTGCTAGTGGTATGTCTCAAGGTGTGTTCTCGATCACTTAATAATTCTTATTAGTACAGTTGTTTAGTACAGATGTTAGATTATTGTAATAATAGGTTCATTAAAGGGAGCTAAATACTGTAGATTGATCTTTTGAATACTTTTTTTAATACAGACATGTGTATGTATTTAATTTTACAAAACAATGTCGATACAGTATAATATAGTTATAATTACTCCGGATGTTACAATATCATATTTAGAATAAATGAAATAAAAATACAGATATCTATCTATTAATCTATCTATCTATCTATCTATCTATCTATCTATCTATCTATCTATCTATCTATAGCAGGTAAGTATCAACGTTTCGATGATTTATTTCATTGTCTTCAGGATTTCTTCTGATATATATATATATATATATATATATATATATATATATATATATATATATATATGTATAAATGTGTTAGAGTTGCTATTTTTTTTGCACTTAATTAGCGACTTTCAATGAACTGATCATAACTGTTATATATAATAATCGTATTAATAATAATATTAATAATAATAATAATAATAATAATAATAGTAATAAGAGCAAAAATAAAAAATTAATGGGTAGCATTTTTCTTTACAAGTGTATAAAGATGGAAAATAATAATAATGTGTGGTAGGAATAAAGGATACAAATAGGTTAAATACGCCCTGCTGTCTATTGACTGAAAGGAGAGTGGATGAATTAAATAGGTTAATTATAGGCACATTTAATTGCAGTTAGAGATATTACACAAGGCACATATAATGTTAGGTTTATTTTATTCAGCCAGGTGACCGTTATTCACAATAGACTGCATGTCAGGTAATTAGTGGAAATGAGCCACTGTCACATAATAAGTAATTGTTGATTCCTGTAATGGCACCTGTTTGTGTTTGCAGTTTGGTTATATAAACACGGCTGTGTGTGATCTGTGAAGTGTTACAGAGAAAACCGATTTTACAAAGGTGATGAAATTAGTACATCTGATTGAGATAAGAGCTAAGTGACTGCTAATCCCTCCATTTCTAGATGGTTATGATGTTACCTTACAACCTGCGAGATATATATATATATATATATATATATATATATATATGTATATATATCTTACACACACACACACACACACACACACACACACACACACACACACACACACACACACACACACACACACACACACACACACACACACACACACACACACGTTACGATAGATAGATAGATAGATAGATAGATAGATAGATAGATAGATAGATAGATAGATAGATTTATTTTTCTTTTAAGGTTTCTTGTAGCGCATAAATCTAACCGGTGATTTGTAAAAGCAAAATATGTTTTAAAAGCAACTCAAAAGATGCATCTGTGTACTGTTTGCATGAACGATAAGTAGATATATGTCATAGATAACATATAATTAATTTAAATGGTCACTAACATCGACGATTCCAAAATAGCAAAACAGACAGGAATATTTTTGTACGACATGTTTCCGATCTTGAATAAATATTATTGTTATTATTATTATTATTATTATTATTATTATCGTCACCCTCAGCTTTATTAATGTATTTTATTATTATTGCTAAAATTACGTAATTTGTTAACACGATAAATGTGGCCAGTAAGACTGTAAATAAATCTTGTGTCCCCATTAATTGTGTTTGCGTAACAATTTGTGTTTCTGATAGCCATCATCTCTGCGATCCTATTTGGGTTTTCCTGTAGAGTCGGCCTTTTATTTGTTTTATATACAGTCTTAATTTGTCAAAACACTCAGCAGAAACTGTTCCAGATTGAGGTGTTTCCCCTCCAGTTAATTGTAATGGGTAAATAATCAGTATGATAGCCCCCGGTATTGCCATTTCAGGTCATTTAGTAACTAATAGCCAACATGAAAGTCAGGCTTTTTTTTCTGTGGGGCATTAACATATGCTAAGACATTCCCAGAGACCTGCACTAAACCAATAAATAGGTGCTTCTCTCTGCTTTATAAAAGACACATACAGTCTATTAAGACAGGAGCTTATCACTCAGCCGGACAATAGACCCCCTGTCAGCAAAGTTGATCTTTTCTACCTTTAGTTGTTTTGTGTTTGATGCAGAATAAAGCAACAGAAAAAAGGGCACAGAACAGAAAGGGGCACAGATAATATAACTCTTTCACACATCAAACGCCTGCATTTTCCCAGCCACAGGTACACCTGAGCTGGCACTCCCAAGTATCCATCTGCTTGCATGACAATCATCATTGTCATTCTTTGCCTTGGTTTATATATCCCATATATCACTTATACTACAAAACTCTAGGATGTTTTATCTATCTACTTCTCGCTCAATCTATCTATCTATCTATCTATCTATCTATCTATCTATCTATCTATCTATCTATCTATCTATCTATCTATCTATCTATCATCTATCTATCATTACAATATATGCTAATATATACCAATATATAGACTTATGCAGATAATATATTACATTATTTGTAACTTCTCATCTCATCAATTCAGTGCTCATTTATATTATTAAGAATATTGTTCTCTGTGCGTTATTACATGTGTAGTCTTGGAACTTCATGAGGCTTATAATATCTTTATAATTTACAGGTAGGGCATTATCACCTCATGTATTATCCTGTCTAATATTTCTCAATTCTGTCAATCAATCAATCAATCAATCAATCAATCAATCATCTATCTATCTATCTATCTATCTATCTATCTATCTATCTATCTATCTATCTATCTATCTATCTATCTATCTCTTTAGCTGTACAATTGTATATCTTAATAACAGTTCTAGGTAAAAAAAAAGAAACCGCATTTGTCTCATAGGGAAGAATAAACGCTGCCAATCGCACTTTCCCCTGAATCCCTGTGACGGTAGAGAAAGCAATGTACTAATCCAGCGTTAGATGCACCTGGATGGTTCAGTATGTAATTATAGGCAGAGGGAATGGGGAGCGTGAAATCCCCTGTGCAGGCCCATATCCCCACTCCTGCGTGGTCATTTACGTGGAATGTCACTGTCCTGTTCCTACATGTGTGTTAGGAAGGGGTAATATTATATTATGGGAGAAGGGGGTTGTTATCATCTTCTAAGTATTCGGAGGATAGTGATGACAACATGCAGAGCGCAGCATGACGTTGTACACATACTGAGTAATGCAAAGCTTCAGGCAGAGCAACATTATGGGTGTAGATGCGATAAAATAAATGAGTAACAAAAATGCAAATGTTTTATTCTATCTACCCCCCCCCCCCCGCAGCACCACGCAGCTATTACCCCTGATGTTAATGGTAGGAATAAATGAAAGACAGGAAAATACTTTCAGTGTAGCATAAGGGGCGCATTGCATGTTGCAGGCTACCTATAAATCGTCACAGGCGTGACATGACGTCTACCGCCGCTTAGACCAGTTACCAAGAGTTTATTGGTCTCATTTATAGACAACATAGGCCAGATATGTGACGCCAGAGATGTGTGTGTGTGTGTGTGTGTGTGTGTGTGTGTGTGTGTGTGTGTGTGAGTGACAGTGACGTCATGTAACAACAATAAGGGAGGGGGCTACTGCATAGAGTTTTTTCTTTACAGTCTGCTGCATATCCTGGAAAACATTCTGATGCTGTGATATGCTCCAGGGATTAAAATGTTTAATTTCTCGGCGTCCGTGTCATTTGTGAAGGATGTTTCCTATGTGGAGACCATTTGTCCTTCACCTCTTCCAATAAACCACCACGCATTTGTCAGGAGCCTGCTGGCTTTCTGTGTTTAGAATCCTTGTTTAGGTTCTTACTTGGGGGGAACTGCTGTTCTCTTAGGTCACATCCAAATTACATTTCTCCAAATGCCGTCATTTCATATTTTCTATGGTTCCATTTTTTTTATTTTTTATTTTGCGTTGCATAGAACAGAGAACACTTCACTTACATAACTTTTCTCTGATGAATACTATTAATAATAAACCAAAATGAATGACTAAAGTCAGGTTAGGTTAAATAAAGTATGAAACTGATTATACATAAAACCAGCTTACTTTAACGTATAACACACACACACACACACACACACACACACACACACACACACACACACACACACACACACACACACACACACACACACACACACACACACACACACACTGTCTCTCTGTTACTGCCCAGTAGATATGGTTAAATGTGTATTGTGTACTGGTGTGTGTGTGTGTGTGTGTGTGTGTGTGTGTCTGTGTGTGTGTGTGTGTGTGTGTGTGTGTGTGTGTGTGTGTATATATATATATATTGTGAAGTTATCTCTGAACCAACTTTAAGGAGAAGAAGGAGATTGTTGTGATCCTTCAACATTTGTATTCAGCGCTAAGAGTCATACAACTTATAGGGTGAGATTCAAATGATATATTTCCAATTTCCTTTCTAAGTTGATCTTTGTTATCGCGCATATTGCGCCCATAGTAATCAGGTTTAGCTGTGTAAAGGTTTGGGTGCCTCGCTACTCCGGGGGTAGCGAGCTGAAATAATGATACAACGTCCCAGAGGGCAGAAACAGAATGGGTGTGGAAAGGGATGAAAAGAATTGAATCCCGCCCATAGTGTGGAATAATACATCTCCTCTGTACTAATTTGAATATGTTTTTAATAAATGTTTTATGATGGAACATGTCATTATCTTATGTTAAAAAGTGTTAACCATTTAAGGGTTAGAAAATTGGGAGTTGATGCGACTCCTTGGCGCCAATTCTTCTATTGCTGTATATTCATTATCTCCAGTTCCTTCTAACAGGGGACTTAGTTGATTAGGCTGCCTATATCACATATTTTTTATTTTATTCAGGGTATCAGTTTTAACAAATTAGCGCAGAGGGAGAGTATTTGTTTGATATATATATATATATATATAATACAAATATAAAACCATAGCACTCGCCACCCCAGAAGCGGGGTGCAATGTCTGCACTCACCGCTCATAGGGTGGGGTGCATGTAGCCCATGGCCACCTACTTAAATATATACAAACAGAAAATCCAGCACTCACCAGCGCAAGCTCACTTATCCTCACAACATCAATAAATAAATGATGGGGGTTCAGTTAGTGAATTGGCCAATGCACGTAAGCCTGCATACCGCTCGCCAAGGTACCCCACCTTCATGCAGGTCCTACACTATCACAAAGCCTTAAAAAACCTGGCAACTGTCACACATAATATAACTGCAAATATGCCCACTAGGTTTAATGTGTACCTGCCACATATCTTATGGCTTTTAAAGGTATATATATATATATATATATATATATATATATATATCTATATATATATATATGTATATATATATATATATATATATGTATATATATATATACACACACACACACACACACACACACACACACACACACACACACACACACGTATTGTGTTGTTTACAGTATCATCTAAGCTTGCGAGCAGGGCCTTCCTACCTCTGTGTCTGTCTGTCTGTCTGTCTGTCTTTAGCTAGTTTTGTTCTATTACTGTTGTTCTAATTGTAAAGTGCAACGGAATATGCTGCACTATATAAGCAACTGATAATAAATAAACAAATACATAAATAAACAAACCCCTACACGAGATAACGAACAGACGAATACTCAGACACATATAACGTCCTCCTGACAGGCTGCTATAAAATGGCATTCATCCTGCCAGTCCTACTCTGACCGGTAATATTATTACTACTACCTTGCAAAACTTTAACAGGCTTGTAGTGCAATTGAAACCTTTGACAAGTGGCTCCCCGTTGTTCTACTTGCGGAATCCTCTAATATTACATTAGATACAGCACACTGAGACATTGGGAGAACAGGCGTGACTATTGTTCCCATCAAAGTGGTATCTGTCAATTTATAAGTTGTTTCATATATGCACAATATATATAAGGGTTCCTTGTTTGCAGATACATACATGTGCACTAGTGGGGAGTAGTGAAGCCCCCGATCCATGTGTATGCAGCAGGGTCATTCCAGTGATGAGATACAACAAGCCACAATGCCACCGCAGTCTGTGCGGATCTGGGAAATGTGCCCTCTGTGATGTGGTAATAACACATTAATAAAAGTCATTAGCTGGTGTAACCAGCCAGCATAGAGTGCATGTGGTTCCTAAATAAAAGGTGTATTTCGCTGTGTCCTGCCCCATTTGTTCCCACTGTGAGGTCATGACACCCTCCGCTGATTTGTTGATATTCCTAGAAGAACCTTTCGTATCCTCCAGTTTTCTTGCACCATGTGTGATGCTGATCATCTTGTTGTACGGGCGGATATACTTGAGGATAGAGACTCTCCTTGCATCTGATCGGTGATTGATCACCAGAGAT
Source organism: Pseudophryne corroboree (assembly GCF_028390025.1). Classification (NCBI taxonomy): domain Eukaryota; kingdom Metazoa; phylum Chordata; class Amphibia; order Anura; family Myobatrachidae; genus Pseudophryne; species Pseudophryne corroboree. The sequence goes on from NC_086447.1 coordinate 211,360,383, forward strand.
CTTACTAGATCACAGAGGAAGACAAACACAAAACAAACAAATATTAACGCTGGTTTTTTTTCGTAGGCGAAAGCGACAGACATCATAGAAATATCATTTTTACAATAGAAAGTAAAATGAAAATGTAATTACGCATTTTTCATTCACTAATCCCAGAAGATGTAGATACCAGCTTTTTATTTAGAAATATTACACAAGACAAAATAAATAATAATATTTGTCATTTGCTTGTAACACAATTTGTATCTGCACAACTGTTGCATGCACTGCAGAGCCCTGCCGGCCGATGTGTGATATCAGTGTGATTGGCCCTAGTCTAGTATGTAAAACGTTGTTTAGTAACTATCAGCCCCCTGCTCCTGCCACATGAAATAGGGAGAGTGTAGTGCGCCGGCAGCGAAGGGGTTACACGGGGAACTCATTGTTTCTTTTATTTCAAAGGCAGAACCTGAGTGTTTCTCATCCCTCTGATTGATTAGGGCTGTGAATGACCCCAGTGCAGGACTGACAGTCACATGAATAGACTCTGGCACATAAAGAGCACTGGAAAGAGCGGGGCAGCGCTGTGAGTGTAAGCTGGCACTTACCATGTTATAAATAAATGCTCACTCA